>NW_027528492.1:552-811 GCF_008692635.1 Crocuta crocuta
GGGAAAAACTGAGAGCCTTCCCCCTGAGATCAGGAACACGACAGGGATGTCCACTCTCACCACTGCTGTTTATCATAGTGCTGGAAGTCCTAGCATCAGCCATCAGACAACAAAAGGAAATCAAAAGCATCAGAATTGGCCAAGAGGAAGTCAAACTTTCACTTTTCACAGATGACATGATACTCTACATCGAAAACCCAACAGACTTCACCACAAGCCTACTAAAACTGATCCAAGAATTCAGCCAAGTTGCAGGGTA
>NW_027528493.1:0-528 GCF_008692635.1 Crocuta crocuta
CCAGTTCTCCCAGCACCATCTGTTAAAAAGGCTGTCTCTTTTCCACTGTATACTCTTTCCTGCTTTGTCAGAGATTAATTGGCCATACAATTGTGGGTCCAATTCTGAGTTCTCAATTCTGTTCCATTGGTCTATGCATCTGTTTCTGTGCCAATACCATACTGTCTTGATGATGACAGCTTTGTAGTAGAGGCTAAAGTCTGGGATGGTGATGCCTCCCATTTTGGTTTTCTTCTTAAATGTTACTTTGGCTATTCAGGGTCTTTTTTGGTCTCGTACAAATTTTAGGATTTGTTCTAGCTTTGAGAAGAATGCTGGTGCAATTTTGANAGATTGCATTGAATGTGTAGATAATTTTGGGTAGTATTGACATTTTAACGATATTCTTCTAATCAATGAGCATTGAATGTTTTTCCATTTCTTTGTGCCTTCTTCAATTTCCTTCATAAATTATCTATAGTTTTCAGCATACAGATTTTTTACATCCTTGGTTAGGTTTATTCCTAGGTGTTTTATGGTTTTTTGTGC
>NW_027528494.1:0-925 GCF_008692635.1 Crocuta crocuta
TCTTGATGAGGTCCCAAGAGCTCATTTTTGCTCTTGGTTCCCTTGTCTTTGGGATTGTGTCAAGAAAGAAACTGACGCGGTTGAGGTCAAGGACGTTGTTTCCTGCTTTCTCCTCTGGGGTCTTGATGGTTTCCTGTCTCACGTTCAGGTCCTTTATCCATTTTGAGATTATTTTTGGGTATAGTGTGAGAAAATGATCTAGTTTCATTCTTCTGCATGTTGCTGTCCAGTTCTCCCAGTACCATCTGTTGAAGAGGCTGTCTTTTTTCCATTGGATACTCTTTCCTGCTTTGTCAAAGATCCGTTGACCACATATTTGTGGGTCCGATTCTCAGTTCTCTATTCCATTCCGTGGGTCTATGTGTCTGTTTTTNCAATGCCATACTGTCTTGATGATGACAGCTTTCTGGTAGAGGCTAAAGTCTAGGATGGTGAGACCTCCCGTTTTGGTTTTCTTCTTCAATATTACTTGGACTATTTGGGGTCATTTGTGGTTTCATACAAAATTTAGGATAGTTTCTTCTAACTTTGAGAAGAATGCTGGTGCAACTTTGATTGGGATTGCATTGAATGTGTAGATTACTTTGGGTAGCAATGACATTTTAACTACACTGATTCTTCCGACCCATGAGCATGGGATTTTTTTCCATTTCTTTGTGTCTTCTTCAATTTTCTTCATAAGTTTTCTATAGTTTTCATCATACAGATCTCTCATATCTTTAGTGAGGTTTATTCCTATGTATTTTATGGTTTTTTTGCAATTGTGAATGGGATCAGTTTCTTGATTCCTCTTAGTGTTGCTTCATTATTGGTGTTTAAAGATGCAGCTGATTTCTGGACGTTCATTCCGTACCCTGCACCTTTCCTGAATTTGTAGATGCATTCTAGTAGGCTTCTGGTGGAGTCTGTTGGGTTTTCCATGTAG
>NW_027528495.1:0-491 GCF_008692635.1 Crocuta crocuta
GCCAAGGTGGTGGAGCTCGGGGCACCCGCCACCGGGGATGGGCCCGCCGTGAACACGCCGGAGAGACCCTTCCGGACCAACTCTGTCTGGAGGCCCTGGAATTGTCCAGACTGCTGTCCCGCTGGGTGGGAAGGTGGCATGCCCAGGGCGGCGCCCTCCGCCTCCCCGTGACCCTCGTGACCCTAGTTTTCAGGCCTCTGGCACNGAGGTTGCCTTTGCTGCGGAGACGGAGCCCCAGGGCGCGTCCTGGAAGGTGGCGCAGGGGGGGCCGCGGTGTGGGAGCTGGACGGCAGGCGGGCCCTGACCGCCGCCCCTGAAGAGTGAGTGGCGCCCTAGAAGGAAGGGCAAGGGCCCCTGCCCACAACCCACGGGGCCATCCTGCCAGGAGGAAGGCACATTCTGGGCGGAAGGAAGCTCCCCTTTCCAGATGAGGGGCCCTCGGAGCAGGAGGCCCGGGGCCCCTTGCTGTCTCCCAGAGCTGTTGGCGGGGC
>NW_027528496.1:0-245 GCF_008692635.1 Crocuta crocuta
GCATGTTTCTATCCAGTTCTCCTAGCACCATCTGTTAAAGAGGCTTTCTTTTTTCCATTAGATACTCTTTCTGGTGTTGTCAAAGATTAATTGGCCATACATTTGTGGGTCCACTTCTGAGTTCTCAATTCTGTTCCATTGGTCTATGTGTCTGTTTTTGTGCCAATACCATACTGTCTTGATGATGACAGCTTTGTAGTAGCGGCTAAAGTGTGGGATGGTGATGCCTCCCATTTTGGTTTTAT
>NW_027528496.1:274-986 GCF_008692635.1 Crocuta crocuta
TATTCGGGGTCTTTTGTGGTTCCATACAAATTTGAGGATAGTTTGTTCTAGTTTTAAGAAGTATGCTGGTGCAATTTTGATTGGAATTGCATTGAATGTGTAGATTGCTTTGGGTAGTAATGACATTTTAACTGTATTTATTCTTCAATCCATGAGCATGGAATGTTTTTCCATTTCTTTGTGTCTTCTTCTATTTCCTTCATCAGTTTTTTATAGTTGTCATCATAAAGATTTCCTATATCCTTGGTTACGTTTATTCTTAGATATTTTATGGGTTTTTGTGCAATTGTGAATGGGATCAGAGTTTCTTGACTTCTTTTTCTGTTGCTTCATTGTTGGTGTATAAAAATGCAACCGATTTCTGTATGTTGATTTTGTACCCTGCAACTTTGCTGAATTCTTGGATCAGTTCTAGTAGGCTTCTGTTGGTGTTTGTAGGGTTTTCTATGTAGATTATCATGTCGTCTACAAAAAGGGAAAGATTGACTTCCTCTTTGCCATTTCTGATGCCTTTTATTTCCTTTTGTTGTCTGATGGCTGATGCTAGGAATTCCAGCACTCAGTTAAACAATAATGGTGAGAGTGGACATCCCTGTCGTGTCCCTGATCTCAGGGGCAAAGCTCTCAGTTTTTCCCCGTTGCCGATGATGTTAGCTGAAGGCTTCTAATAGATGACTTTGATGATGTTTAAGTAGGTTCCTTCTATCCCGAC
>NW_027528497.1:0-460 GCF_008692635.1 Crocuta crocuta
TTTGAAACTTGAAATCAATCACAGGAAGAAGCCTGGAAACCCCCCCAAAAACATGGAGGTTAAAGACCACCCTGCTAGAGAATGAATGGGCCAATCAGACAATTAGGGATGAAATTAAAAAATATATGGAAACAAACGAAAATGAAAACACAACAATTCAAAATCTATGGGATGCGGCAAAGGCAGTCCTAAGAGGAAAGTACATTGCACTCCAGGCCTATTTCAAGANAAACTAGAAAAAGCACAAGTCCAAAATCTAACAGCTCGCCTAAAAGAACTAGAGGCAGAGCAACAAGAACGCCCTAAATCCAGTAGAAGAAGAGAAATTGTAAAAATCAGAGCAGAAATAAACAACACAGAGACCAAAGAAATAATTAAACAGATCAATGAAACCAAGAGTTGGTTTTTTAAAAATTAAACAAAATTGACAAACATCTAGCCAGGCTTCTCAAAAAGAAAA
>NW_027528498.1:0-518 GCF_008692635.1 Crocuta crocuta
TGGATCACACCATGCCCATCCCTGCTTGAGAGCTGCTCTCCTCCCCTTTTCCTTTTTTTTTTCTTTTTTTCTTTTTTTCTTCCCCAGAACACTGACCTGATTACCTCTGGTCACCGGCGTGCTTAAACAATCACATTTAGTCCATTCTGTAGATGTAAATTCTACACCTCCTGACCTTTTCATCTCTTTCTCTAAGGAGTGATTAGACTATATAGTTTCTCTGGATAACACCAGCATCCTTCTCTCACCTAANCATCCTTCTCTCACCTAACCAAACATACTCCACCCTTTAACTCTTTGAAAAAAGCTTCTTATCCCTTCTGCCTGTTCATTCTATTTCCAATTTTGCCTCATCCCCACCCTGTCTTCTCTCTATCTGTCTTTATGCTCTTCAACCAGCACTGCACACATCCGGCTATTTAATTGTAGCTGAGAAATCCTATTATATGCTGTAAACCATTCATTATCCATTTGTATTCTTTTTTCCTTTTCTTTTCTTCCTTTTGACCTTTTTATGT
>NW_027528499.1:0-653 GCF_008692635.1 Crocuta crocuta
CCGCACACACACTGTGCACACACAGTGCACACACCCGCACACACAGTGCACACACCTGCACACACACTGTGTACACAGTGCACACACCTGCACACACACTGTACACACACAGTGCACACACACTGTGCACACATACACAGTGCACACACCCGCACACACACACACAGTTACACACCTGCATACACACTGTGCACACACTGTGGACACATACACAGTACACACTCACACACCTGCACATACACCTGCACACACCCCCCCCCACACAGTGCACATACCTGCACACAGTGCACACACAGTGCACACACTTGGACACACAGTGCACATATACACAGTGTACACACCTGTACATACAGTGCACACAGACACAGTNGCCCACACAGTGCACACACCCGCACACACAGTGCACACACAGTGCACACACCTGCACACACCCACACACACAGTGCACACACAGTGCACACACCCCCACACACAGTGCACACATATACAGTGCACGCACCCATACACACAGTGCACATGTATACAGTGCACGCACCCGCACATACCCACACACACAGTGCACACATATACAGTGCACACACCTGCACACACAGTGCACACAGACACAGTGCACACACCCACACACACAGTGCACACATATACAGTGCACGCAC
>NW_027528500.1:0-507 GCF_008692635.1 Crocuta crocuta
ACTGGAGACGGCCAGAGAGCAGGAGGGACATCGATGGATCTCTGGATTTGGTTCTGCTGAAAGAGGAAATTTTTGGTCAGGGAGTTGTTGTGTTGTATGCTTTGTCTCCTGGTAAGGCCTGCCCCACTACTCATCTTTACTGTGCTGACAATGCAAGATCTGTCCCCTGCCAAATGTTCTTTTATTTTCAATTTCACTCTTACTTACTACATCGTCTGCGTAAATCCAGAAAGCCCATATCAAGGGTCTTTTGTATGTATCGCCCAGACTAGGTACCTTCAAGTATCATCAGAGGCAGCTTCCCTCCTTATAGAGATGGAACTACANTGCCATTTCTCCACATACAAGCACCTTCTAAGTCATATGACTCTGTGACAGTGTCTGCAGTGATTTTATTCTATTGAGAGGCAACAACCCTTTGACGACTTAGATGGAACATGGCAGTAAATAGGAACTTGAGCTTCCCCATTTAAAAAGACATATTTAATTAAGGACCAATATGTGTCC
>NW_027528501.1:0-499 GCF_008692635.1 Crocuta crocuta
CCTGGGCCAAATGGCTTCCCTGGGGAATTCTACCAGACATTTGAAACAGAATTAAGACCCGTCCTTCTCAAACTATTCCCAAAAATAGAAATCGAAGGAAAACTTGTGGACTCATTTTATGAAGCCAGCATCACTTTGATACACAAGTCAGCAGAGACACAGAAAAAAAAAAAAGAGAACCACAGGCCAATATCCTTGATGAATACNTACGAATGCAAAAATGCTCAACAAGATACTTGCAAATCGAATGCAACAGCACATAAAAAGAATGATCCACCACGATCAAGTGGGATTCATTCCTGGGTGACAGGGCTGGTTGAACATTCTCAAATCAATCAATGTGATACATCACATCAACAAAAGAAAAGATAAAAATCATATGATACTGTCAATAGATGCAGAAAAAGCATTTGATAGCATATAGCAAAGCTTCTTAATAAAGACCCTTGAGAATGTTGGGATAGAAGGAAATTACTTAAACATCATAAAAGCCATCTAT
>NW_027528502.1:0-1228 GCF_008692635.1 Crocuta crocuta
AGCAGGCTCCAGGCTCTGAGCTAGCTGTCAGCACAGAACCGGACCGCGGGAATCAAACCCATGAATGTGAGATCATGACATGAGCCAAGGTCAGATGCTTAACTGACTGAGCCACCCAGGTGCCCCTCAATACCATTTCTTAATGGGATGGTCAAAGTCCCAGTTATGATCTTGGGATGGAATTACCCGGACTTTCAGTTTCCTATAGGACCTCTGGCCCCATAATAATTAATGAGTTGCTTTTTTTCTCTCTTCAGTGTTCAAATCATCACAATTATTCAGAATGCCTCCCAAAGGATTATTGACCTTCGCTAGGGAATTGCCCATCTATAGGAAAAAGGAAGAAGAGGATTCCCTTATCTTAATTCTCCTTAGCTGGCCAGGAGAAGCCTTACTCCTGGCCCTGCAATTTGGCTGGCTATTTGACTGGCAGCCAAAAGCTTTGTTAGTCTTGTGAGGTGCTGGGAGCACTTGCTTTTTTATCCAGGCTTGATCCTACCTCCAAGAACTGACCTTGTTTTCCTTGATTTCTCCTATCCTTCTGTTTTCTGCCTGTGGGACTTTGGGGGTATCGACTGTGATCAAGCAGGACTTTCCTGGTTGTAGGAGGGTACATTGATTTTATTTTGGCCCAACAGTAATCCTCTTTTACAAATATATTTTAAAAGGCAGAAAAAAACCATTTCTTTTTTGTAAGGATAGAATTGGCCATCAAGGGGGCCAAAGGGCTAAACTCAAGGTCTATTCCCTTGCCTTTTACAGCAGTGGCCACATGAATATGTTGCTACCATATGGATGTCAATTTTGGAGTCTTTAGGTTGTTACAAATTGGCATACACTGGGCTAAACATAGCAAAATGGCTCCCCTATATTCCAGTATAGACCCTTTATATATCATAGCCATCTATCCCTTACATGGCACAAGCATCCATTCCTTTGCTAAACAGAAACAACATAAAATGTGGAACATTTGGAGGCTGGCAGTGAGGACATCGTCACCACTTCCCATTGGATCAAATGAGGAGTGATTACAACCAAGGCTCAAGTAAAACAACTCAGAAGGGTGTGCTGTCCTGCTGTCCTTCCCTTTTGGTTAAAATTATATTTTTTTCCACCTTTTTGGATAGACAAAATGATTTTTTTAATAAAAAATCCTTTTTAGAATTTTAATTGATACCAGTGTACTTTTATTTTTTACAAATAGTTTATTGTCAAATTAGTTTCCACA
>NW_027528503.1:0-1000 GCF_008692635.1 Crocuta crocuta
CCTGGCCTCTACCACCTAATAGCTGAATGACCTTGAGAAAATCACTTAACCTCTTGGAGTCTGTTTCTTCATCTGTAAAAAGGGAGGGATCATACTCCCTGACTCATAAGCTTGTGGTGAAAATGAAAGAATCCATTCAGAGAATTCAGGACAAAGCTTGGTACATGGTAAGTACATAATTAATATTAGCTAGACTTAGTCTAATTACTGTTGCTATTCTCAGGAGATAATCCGTTTCCCCCAAATGATTTATTCGTTAGTCCATCTTTCCCCCAAAGATTTGAAACGCTGCTTGTATTATATTCCTAATTCTGGTGTGTGTGTGTGTGTGTNGTGTTTGTCTAAATGTTCCATTTTATTGCATCATTCTGTCTATACATTTCAATAGTTAAAGCACCTCATACTTTCAAAATAATTTTATAGTAGTAAGCATTCTACTCTTGTTTCTGGCATTAATTTTGACATTTTTAACTATTTTATGATTAAACATGGGGCTTTCAATTTGACTTATATATTTAATTTGTTAAGACAGCACAACGTTAAATGCCTTTCCAAAAAGCTGGAACAATTTGCGCTTTCAATATTATTCATGAATGTGCCCACTCCTACACTTTTCCTAACAGCAAGTCTCTTCATATTTTTCATATTCTTTCCCTCTTTGCTACTTTTTGTCTTATGAATCCAAAGGGCGAAAAATATCTCATTTTAATCGGCATTTTATGATACAGAGAGAATTGATATCTTTAAATTACTGCCTTTTCTATGTTTCTCTACTTTTATCCAGGTCTCTTCCTTTTCATTTCCCTCAGTAACGTCTTATATGGTAGTTTTATTCATTTAGTCCTTTTGCATTGCTTGTTAAATTTATTCCTTGATATTTTTTTTCATTTTACTTTCGAATACTTATGTAAATGGGCCTTTCCCACTACATTTTAATTTCTTTTTGCTTGGTATAAATAGAAGATATAATCAGTGTATATTAATTTTGCATTTATCTTAA
>NW_027528504.1:0-231 GCF_008692635.1 Crocuta crocuta
ATGTCCTTTCCTCCTGAGTTTATTAGACGCTTCTCCTTATATAAGTCCCAATGTACATGGAGAGAGGTGAAGGCGTATTCAGAGTCTGTGTATATATTAACACGTATCCCTGCCGCCAGTTGGAGGGCTCGGGTTAAAGCAATTAGCTCTGCCTTTTGTGCTGAAGTCCCCTTCGGCAGGGCCTCTGCTTCAATGACAGAGTTTAGAGTCACCACGGAATATCCTGCAAGA
>NW_027528504.1:532-809 GCF_008692635.1 Crocuta crocuta
AGTGTGGCACTCGAACTGTTAATTCCTGTCCCACAGTTAACTTGTCAGCCTCAGACACTAAAAGGGCTGTGGCTGCCAGACACAGAGTCAAGTTGCTTGGAGAGATACGCCACTGGGCGATGCCATGATCCCAACATCTGAGTCAGCACTCCCACTACAATACCAGTGCGCTCACGGACATACAGGAAAAAAGGCTTGGTCATGTCTGGGAGCCCTAAACCAGGTGCATTAATAAGTGCACGCTTTATTTCCTCGAAAGCCTTTTGCTGTACTGACT
>NW_027528505.1:0-600 GCF_008692635.1 Crocuta crocuta
GACACTTAACTGAGCCACCCAGGCTCACCCCCTTAAAACTTATTTTGAAAGAAACAAATAAATCCATGATTAGAGAGTTTGACATTATATAAAATTTCTTTCCCTAGGTTCCAGAAACTGCTTATACCTTTCTTTTACACCCATTTAGATTTTGTCTTTTACATTTTTTCTCATTCTGGCCCAACTACTTATTTTATTTCCTTGCCCACTTTTCATAAACAATTGTTTCCTTTCACCCTTATAATTTCTAAGTAGTTTATATTATTATACATATTTATTAGAATTCTTAACTCTTAGAATTCTTAATTTCCAGTGAAATGCCTAGTAGGCCATTGTGNTGTGGAATGTCTTTTACAATAGCATTCTGTACATTGCCAAACTTATAAGTACATTAGAATTTCCAGAAGCATGTTACTCCTCTTGGTAAATACTTCCTTGTTCCATGGAAAATGTTTACAATGTGTTCAATTACTCTGGAATATAAAGCCACACTAGATAAATGTATGTTCAATGATTAATGGTTCGTTACTGTACCTTATTTGAAAATGACCTAGATACTCCATGACTACCCACAATTAACTTAACAAATCTTAAAGTTTC
>NW_027528506.1:0-545 GCF_008692635.1 Crocuta crocuta
GCGCCCTTGACTTATCTTTTCACTTAACAGTGTCTTTTGTGGAGCAGAAGTTTTTAATTTTGATAAAATCAATTTTTCAGATTGTTCTTTTTTGGATTGTGCTTTTGATATTGAGCCTAAGAAATCTCTGCCTAACCCAAGGCCACCAAGATTTTCTCCTTGCTTGTTAGTTTTAGATTTTATATTTATACCTGGGGTCCACTTTCATTTTGTATTTAGGGAAAGGTATAGATTGAAGTCAAATATATAGATTTTCAAGTGGACAGCCAACTGTTCCAGCACCAGTTTGTTACAAAGAGAAGGNAGAAGGTGATGGCACACTTTTCTGCATCCAGTGTCAAGTATGTTCCCTTGGGAACTCCCAGAATGCTCCACTTAAGAAAAATTTTGAAACATTTTTATTTGTTTTTGAGAGAGAAAGTGGAAACAGGGGAGGGGCAGAGAGAGGGGGGAGACAGAATCCAAGCAGGCTCCAGGCTCTGAACTGCCAACACAGAGCTCAGTGTGGGGCTCGAACTCACGAACTGTGAGATCATGACCTGAGC
>NW_027528507.1:0-467 GCF_008692635.1 Crocuta crocuta
AGTGGGTACTGGTCCATCCCACCCCTTCCTGGGTTTGTTGCCTCTCTTTCCTTGTTTAGTTGTTTGGTGTCTGGCTGGCTTATTTTTTGTTGTTGTTGAAGAGTTAGTAACTTTATTATTTTTTAAACATAATTTATTGTCCAGCTGGCGAACGCACATTGTGTAAAGTGGGCTCTTGGTTTTTGGGGTAGATTCCCGTGGCTCATCGCTTACACACAACACCCAGTGCTCATTCCAACAGGTGCTCTCCTCAGTGCCCATCACGCGTTTTCCTTGCCGCCNGCCACCCCCTCATCAACATTCAGTTTGTTCTCTGTATTCAAGAATCTTTAATGGTTTGCCTCCCTCCCTGTCTGTTACTATTTTTTCCCCTCCCCTTCCCTCGTGGTCTTCTGTAAAGTTTCTCAAGATCCAAATAAGCATGAAAACATGATACCTGTCTTTCTCTGACTGACTTATTTCACTCA
>NW_027528508.1:0-718 GCF_008692635.1 Crocuta crocuta
TTTTTTCCATTGGATACTCTTTCCTGCTTTATCAAAGATTAGTTAACTGTACACTTTTGAGTCAAAATCTGAGTTCTCCATTCTATTCCATTGGTCTATGTGTCTGGTTTTGTGCCAATACCATACTGTCTTGATGATGACAGCTTTGTAGTAGAGGCTAAAGTCTGGGAAGGTGATGCCTCCCGTTTTGGTTTTCTTCTTCAANTACTCTGGCTATTTGGGGTCTTTTGTAGTTCCATACAAATTTTAGGATAGTTTGTTCTAGCTTTGAGAAGAATGCTGGTGCCATTTTGTTTGGGATTGCATTGAATGTGTGGATTGCTTTGGGTAGCCATGACATTTTAACGATATTTGTTCTTCCAATCCATGAACATGGAATGTTTTTCCATTTCTTTGTGTTTTCTTCAATTTCCATCATAAGTTTTCTATCGTTTTCATCATACAGTTCCCTGATATCTTTGGTTAGGTTTATTTCTAGGTATTTTTAGGTTTTTTGTGCAATTGTGAATGGGATCAGTTTCTTGATTTCTCCTTCTATTTCTTCACTGCTGGTGTATAAAAATGCAACCGATTTCTGTATGTTGATTTTGTACCCTGCGACTTTGCTGAATTCGTGGTTCAATTCTAGTAGACTTCTGGTGGAATTTGTCGGGTTTCCTATGTAGAGTATCATGTCATCTGCGAAAAGTGAAAGTTTGACCTCTTTTTTTTTTTTTTT
>NW_027528508.1:798-1266 GCF_008692635.1 Crocuta crocuta
TAAACAACAGTGGTGAGAGTGGACATCCCTGTCGTGTTCCTGATCTCAGGGGGAAAGCTCTCAGTTCTTCCCCGTTGAGGATGATGTTACCTGAGGGCTTCTCATAGATGGCTTTTATGATGTTTAAAAGTAAGTTCCTTCTATCCTGACTTTATCGAGGGTCTTGATTAAGAAGGGATGCTGTATTTTGTCAAATGCTTTTTCTGCATCTATCGCCAGCATCATATGGTTTTTATCTTTTCTTTTGTTGATGTGATGTATCCCACTGATTGATTTGTGAATGTTGAACCAGCCCTGTAACCCAGGAATGAATCCCACTTCATCTTGGTGGAGAATTCTTTTTATGTGCTGTTGAATTCGATCTACAAGTATCTTGTTGAAGATTTTTACACCCATATTCATCAAGGATATTGGCCTGTAGTACTCTTTTTTTTCTGGGTCTCTGTCTGGCTTGGGAATCAAAGTGAT
>NW_027528509.1:0-253 GCF_008692635.1 Crocuta crocuta
GCTCCAATCAAAAGACATAGGGTAGCAGAATGGAAAAAAAAAAAACCAAAATCCATCTATTTGCTTTCTACAAGAAATGCAGTTTAGACTGGAAGATATCTTCAGATTAAAAGTAAGGGGATGGAGAAATATATATCATCCTACAGGAAGTCAAAAGAAAGCTGGAGTAGCTATACTTATATCAGACAAACTGGACTTTAAATTAAAGACAATAACAAGGGATGAAGAAGGGCATTTTATAATAATTACAGGG
>NW_027528509.1:488-813 GCF_008692635.1 Crocuta crocuta
CAGAATTCTACATCCTATGGCCAAGGAATTCACTTTCTTCTCAAGTGCGCATGGCACATTCTCCAAAATAGATCACATACTGGCACATAAAGCAGCCCTCAATAAATATAAAAGAATTGATATAATGCACATTTTCAGATCATAATGCTTTGAAACTTGAAATCAATCCCAGGAAGAAGTCTGGAAAACCTCCAAAAACATGGAGGTTAAAGAACACCCTACTAAAGACTGAATGGGCCAATCAGGCAATTAGAGAAGAAATTAAAAACTATATGAAAACAAAATGAAAATACAACAATCCAAACTCTATGGGATGCAGCAAAGG
>NW_027528510.1:0-589 GCF_008692635.1 Crocuta crocuta
TACGTGCAGAAGGTTTTAATCTTGTTGAGGTCCCAATCATTTATTTTTGCCCTTGATTCCCTTCCTTTGGGGGATGTATCAAGTAAGAGGTAGCTGCAGTGGAGGTCAAGGAGGTTGTTTCCTGCTTTCTCCTCTAGAGTTTTGATGGTTTCCTGTCTCACATTCAGGACCTTTATCCATTTTGAGTTTATTTTTGTGTATGGTATGAGAACTTGATCTAGTTTCATTCTTCTGCATGTTGCTATCCAGTTCTCCCAACACCATCTGTTAAAAAGGCTGTCTTTTTTCCATTGGATATTCTTTCCTGCTTTGTCAAAGATTAGTTGGCTGTATACTNACTTTTGGGTCCACTTCTGAGTTTTCAGTTCTGTTCCATTGGTCAATGTGTCTGTTTTTGTGCCAATACCATACTGTCTTGATGATGACAGCTTTGTAGTAGAGGCTAAAGTCTGGGATTGTGATACCTCCCAGTTGGGTTTTATTTTTCAGTATTATTTTGGCTATTCGGGGTCTTTTGTGGTTCCATACAAATTGTAGGATAAAACTTCTAGCTTTGAGAAGTATGCTGGTGCAATTTTGATTGGAATTG
>NW_027528511.1:0-148 GCF_008692635.1 Crocuta crocuta
ACAATTGAACAGATCCATGAAACCAAGAGTTGGTTTTCTGAAAAATTAAACAAATTGACAAGCCTCTAGCCAGACTTATCAAAACGAAAAGAGAGAGCACCCAAACAGACAAAATTATGAATGAAAATGGACTTATTACAACCAACCC
>NW_027528511.1:552-1115 GCF_008692635.1 Crocuta crocuta
AAAGAGAACTACAGGCCAATATCCTTGATGAATACGGATGCAAAAATCCTCAACAAGATCCTTGCAAATCGAATCCAGCAGCATATCAAAAGAATCATCCACCAAGATCAAGTGGGATTAATTCCTGGGTCACAGCGCTGGTTCAACATTCGCGAATCAATCAATGGGATACATCACATCCACAAAAGAAAAGAGAAAAACCATAGGATCCTGTCACTAGATGCAGGAAAAGCATTTGACAAAATACAGCATCCCTTCTTAATAAAGACTCTAGAGAAAGTCGGGATAGAAGGAACCTACTTCAACATCATCAAAGCCATCTATGAGAAGCCTTCAGCTAACATCATCCTCAACGGGGAAAAACNCCCCCGGAGATCTGGAACACGACAGGGATGTCCACTCTCACCACTGTTGTTTAACATAGTGCTGGAAGTCCTAGCATCAGCCATCAGACAACAAAAGGAAATCAAAGCATCAGACTTGGCAAAGAGGAAGTCAAATTTTCAATTTCCACAGCCGACATAATACTCTACATCGAAAACCCGACAGACTCCACCAGAAGC
>NW_027528512.1:0-2879 GCF_008692635.1 Crocuta crocuta
GTCTGCCTTCCCCACCTCTGCCCTTTATTTGTTTGTTTGTTTTCTGAAATCTGTTTGCCTTCTCTGAGTCTTCACAACTGAGACTGATATCAGAGCTGTAGAACACACCATGCCAGTGGCTGTGATGAAACCAAATCTCTGTTCAAAATGCTTGTTCATGTTGTATTCCAAATGTTCTGTGTTGTTTACCAAAGCTTTTACCAGCAGCAGGAAGTCATTGGAGAAATGAGTACTAAATGTAAATCAAGTTAGACCTGCCACAGGTCCCATTTGTAATGACTGGTCAGCAAAGAAATCCAAAGGTAGATAGGGAGTTCCTTCTACCTAAGAAACAAGGCTTCATATATTCCCTCCATCAATATGGCTTTGCCTTCCTTTTTGTCTTCTGTGTCCTAAGGAAGAAATAGCGAGAGAAAGGGAAAGTTGGGAAATTAAATTAAACTAGTTTGTAAAGTCTAGGCTGGTGATTAGTCGGTTAAGCGTCCGACTTTCACTTAGGTCATGATCTCGCGGTTCGTGGGTTCGAGCCCCACGTCGGGCTCTGTGCTGACTGCCAGCTCAGAGCCTGGAGCCTGTTCCAGAGTCTGTGACTCCCTCTCTCTCTGACCCTCTCCTGCTCACGCTGTCTCTCTCTCTCCCTCTCTAGAAATTAAAAAAAAAAAAAGAGTCCTTACAAAAAAAACTTAAACTTGAATGAAAAATGCCTGCACTAGGCTAGGATGGGCCTGAGAATTTGTATTTCTAACACACTCCCTGGTGGCTCTGCTGCCATTGGTCTAAGGACCACACTTTGAGAACCACTGCTGTAGAGGCTGTACTGGCTAGGTTTGAAGGTCAGGAGTCTCTGGTCTTGGGAGAACTTGTCCAGAGGAAGGAACAGCACCATGTGACCTGGAGGAGTTTCTAGGTCAATGTGGCCAGGTCTTGGACAGAGCTCAGCAACCCACTCCTGGGACACCTGTAGTGGCTAAGGAGCATAAGGCTGTCTCTTCTGAAGTCACCTAACCCTTGCTGTCATGCCTTTCTCTTCCTTGGTGGAGGAGGGAACTGAGGCACCAATAAACCCCAGAGCGTGTGGCCCGTTATGAGTTCTGTGCTACAGAGGAGAGATGGCTCTCAGACAAAGCATGGTTCAGAGTCACCTGAGGCAGAGGTGCTTGGTAAATCTAGATTGTTGGACAACAGCCCTAGAGCTTCTGACTAGTAGGTCTTAGATGGTGGTGGCTGAGAATGTGCATTTCCAACAAGTTCCCAGGTAACTCCGACTGACACCTCATGGTCAAGGGAATAAAAAGACTTCTGTGTTCCTGTGCCTGAAGCAGAGAGGCCTTGGCCCCTGTGACAGATGCAGACCAAGAAGCAGCCTGAATAGACTGGAGATTTCTTTGACACCAGATTAAAAATTCAGAGTGACTTGATTTTTCTTGAGTTAAGAATTAGTGAGAAATTTTCTTATGGAGAGAGAGGCAAGATGGCGGAGAAGTAGGGAGCTCCATACATTTTGCTCACCCCCATCTCTCAAACAGAGAAGACCTGAAGCCATAGGATACTGAACCACAGGAAGCTAAGAGAAAAAGAGACAGAGTCCACTAAGAAGACAGCCTCATAGGTGCATGATTGCGAACTGGGGAAGATAAAAATGGGCGGGGACCTGGAGACATGGAGGGGAAGAGCCCCCTCCCTGGAGAGCCATGGAGAGATGAGAAGAACAGAAAGAGCAACTGAAACTGCTCCTAGAACAGTCCCTGGAGAAGAGAAAAACCTCAGCCCAGGACGGAAAGGGATCCTACTTCTAGCTGTGGTGCTTTCTTTGGGCTGGGTGCCCCAGTCCCAGGCAACGCCAGGAGAAATTGCTCCACTGCTCTCCTGGCTCAATCCCCAGCTGGGAAGCGGCCGGTCTGCAGGATTACATTTCAGGCTGTATCAATAAAGCACGTGGACTAAGACCTGGAAATGAGGCAGGGCTTGGGACACAGAACGTGGCCCACCTTGGCTATGCCCCTGGCACAGGGAGAGCGGACCCAAAAGAGTGATTTGCAATGCTTGGTTCGAGAAGTGACTGGAGTGCCGCCATTTTTCTCCTCACAACCACCAAGGCGGGGCCTCAAGGAGTGGCCATGGGACTACATTGGAGGCCAGGCCTGCCTACACCAAACCACACCCATCCACGCTGGAGACCTGCTTTTCTTTCTTTCTTTCTTTCTTTCTTTCTTTCTTTCTTTCTTTCTTTCTTTCTTTCTTTCTTTCTTTCTTTCACCAGTGCCCGGGGCAAGACCAACATTGATGCATTGCCGTGATTAATTCTAGATCAGTTCTTTCTATTCAGATATATTTTCCCTTATCTCATTCTTATCTCTCCCCTCTGCTGGGCTGGGCACTCTGGTCGTTGGTTTCCTTAAGCACACACATTTAATCCATTCTCTAGATGCATATACAACAACTCCACCTTTACCTTCCTTTCTCTTTCTCTCTGAAATAGTCCGACTATATAGTTTCTTTGGGCAACATTACCTTCGTTTTTTTCTCCTCGCCTCCTACCATATTCTCCTCTTTCTCTCTCTGAATTAAGACTCTTAGTTACTCTGCCTGGTCATTGTCCAATTTCATTTCCTGTCCCTGTCATTTCTCTCTTTTATGCTCTTCCATCAGCACTGCATACACCCTGCTCTTTATTTGTAGCTGGGAATTCAGATTTTATNGAGCCCTACAAGAAATCCTAAGGGGGAATCTATGAAGGAAAAGTTGCAAGGAACAAAAGGTACCAGAAACACCACTACAAGCAGGAATCCTACAGGAACACAATGACTCTAAACCCATGTGTTTCAATAGTAATGCCGAATGTAAATGGACTAAATGCTCCAATCAAAAGACATAGGGTA
>NW_027528513.1:0-547 GCF_008692635.1 Crocuta crocuta
GGGGGCAGTAATTATTACTTGTTAGAGTCTCCGACACATTTAGGTCGAAGTTTCTCATTTTCAATGGGCTTGTCCGGTACCTGAGATACCCAGAGATACGCACTCAGATTATTTCACCACTTGATACTTCCCCTAGATGAGTCAGGTTTCCTCTCTGAAACTTCCGGGCTCCAGGAGAATGAATAACATCATTAAATGAAGCAGCCAGATGCCGTACCTTTAGGGGTGGCCCCATCTGACAAAGGCACTGCTTTGTCATGCACTCCCTATTGTCTGGAACGCTCTGGAGATAGAAGTGATAAGTTGCAGGTGTGACTCATGGCCTTTAAAATAGGATATTGGCCTCAATGTGGGTCTTCCTCCTTTCGTTTTGATCTCTNCTGTGTGACTTTTTGAATCACTGGGGCATAACACCTTGGCACCACTGGCTTCTTCCCTGTGGCCCATTGTGTCCACGTGTGACCACATCGTTAGGCCCTTCCTCACAGCATCTAGACCCCTTTCCTGCTCTCCTTTTCTCTGCCCTGTGTTGCTCTGAGCCGTCGGT
>NW_027528514.1:0-186 GCF_008692635.1 Crocuta crocuta
TAAACACACACTCACGACCAAAATTCACACGGGAAGAAATAGAAATCCTGAACACACCCATAATGAGTGAAGAAATCAAATCGGTTATAAAAAATCTCCCAACAAATAAGAGCCCTGGACCTGATGGCTTCCCTGGGGAATTCTACCAGACATTTAAAACATAATTAATCCCAATTCTTCTCAAGG
>NW_027528514.1:529-710 GCF_008692635.1 Crocuta crocuta
AGAAAAAGCATTGGACAAAATACAGCATCCCTTCTTAATAAAGACTCTAGAGAAAGTAGGGATAGAAGGAACCTACTTAAACATCATAAAAGCCATCTATGAGAAGCCCTCAGCCAACATCATCCTCAACGAGGACAAACTGAGAACTTTCCCCCTGAGATCAGGAACACGACAGGGATGT
>NW_027528515.1:0-521 GCF_008692635.1 Crocuta crocuta
TGGTGGTGTCTCTGGTATCTTGCATTCCTTGCAACACTTCCTTCAGGGAGTCTCCGTCAGGATTTCTTATAGGACTGGTTTCATGGTGACAAATTCAATTTTTGTTTATTTGGAAAGACTTTTATCTCTCCTTCTATTCTTAATGACAGGCTTGCTGGATAGAGGATTCTTGGCTGCAAATTTTTTCCATTCATCACATTGAAGATCTCCTGCCATTCCTTTCTGGCCTACCAAGTTTCATTAGATAGGTCTGTCACCACTCTGATAGTTTCCCTTTTTATGTTAGGGCCCTTTTTTCCCTAGCTGCTTTCAAAATTGTCTCTTTGTCCTTATATTTTGCCAGTTTCACTATGATATGTCATGCAGTTGATCGATTCAAGTTACATCTGAAGGGAGTTCTCTGTGCCTCTTGAATTTCAGCTTCTACTTCCCTCTCCAGGTTGGGGAAGTTCTCTGCTATAATTTGTTCCAGGACTCCTTCAGCACCTTTCCCTCTCTCTTCCTCTTATGGAATTCCTATG
>NW_027528515.1:630-849 GCF_008692635.1 Crocuta crocuta
AATAGTGTCTTCTAAATCACTTATTCTCCTTTCTGCCTCTTCAGTCCGTGCATTGGATGCCTCCAGTTTATTATGTATCTCATTTATCCCATTTTTTAATTCACCATAATTATTTTTAAGCTCTATATTGTTTGTAACCATAGTTTCTCTGATGTTCTCCATGCTTTTATCAGGCCGGCGATTAATTTTATGGTTATTGTTCTAAATTCTTGTTCAGTT
>NW_027528516.1:0-9471 GCF_008692635.1 Crocuta crocuta
GCCATCTTGCCCCCTCCCGTATCTAGTTTTTAATGAAGAAGTGACTGATGCTTCTCCAGTATTGCATTCATTTTGAAGGTGTGCAATCCCCACATTTTAAAACTGAGCTTACAAAGTTCACAGTATGCTTTATTAGTATAATGAAAGTAATCCAGCCATCAAGAATCCTAGACAAAGACTGAAAAAGTTAATGCTCTATTCCAGTTTCTTCTTTTAATTCAATCTACCCTTATGAACACAGTCACATGTCTCCCAGCACATTCTCCTATGTGGCAAAAGTGGAAATTTTTTTCATCTCTCTTAGCTTAAGAACTGGAATGTCTTTGTTTAAATGCCTTAAGTTGGGTCAAATAACGTTGTTACCCTTCCTTCTGATATAGTTGTAGGCTTTGGTTTGTCCTTTCTATGTACTCTTCCTATCACCTGCCTCTGGAAACTCCATATTTTCCAGAACTGGAATTTCCCACATTAATTCCAGAAACACATGCTATCTCTGTCCCTATTCAAGACAACTGATAGTTTTTCCCAGTATTACTGATGAAACCCTAAGTCTTGGTGAAAACAGGAGTCACACCTTAAAATATAAAATATCCAGGACACCAGAGCATGAAAAACTACGTAACAAATAAGACATGGCCAAGTGATTGAAGGCAGATGTTGTGATTAAGCATAATACAAAATTGGACAATATGTTTAAATGAACAAGTGTTACTAGAAAGCCAGCATACTAGGTTGGGCTTATGGGATGATGCAGTTATTACCATTTCCGGTGGTTAAGACAAAAGAGGAAAGATTTCTTTCACTTTGACTAATTTCCATCAAAAGGAAGCTATTAGGTAAAGGTGTTTGAAAAAAGTAGCAGAATGATATTTTAATCCTATCGCTTTCACATTCAAGTAAGTCCATTCCTTCTTACCTCAACTCATACCACCCTTATTTAATCCCCTATCATTTCTCTCCTGAATGATGCAGTAGCCTCCTACCTGATTTCCCACCTACTTCTGTCTGTAGCCCTGTTGTGACAGAGCAGCCAGCACGATCCTACTAAATATATGTCAGAAAAAAAATAAAAATAAATAAAAAATTAAAAAAATTAAAAAAAATAAATATATTTCAGATCATGCATTTTTCTCCCAGAAACCACCCACAGGTCCCCATTTCACTCAGAGTGAGAACAAATACTTTGAAATGTCATACAATGACCTTTGTGATCCTCAGGAAAAGGGAAAATAATAATAAAAAGGTGTTTTGAGATGCAAGAATGAGAAACAAAGAAATTAAAAAGCCTGTATGTAAATCAATGAAACATTATCTATAGAAAACAATATTATCTATATAAATCATTATGTATATAATGTTGAAATAAAACATTATATATATAACATTATATAAAAGAGCATGACCAATGACACATTATGTAAACATTAGCTATATAAAATAATAGTGCCTAATTTATTAGAGTTTAAACTTAGAACATAACTCAAATAATGAATAAGAGAGAATGTTGAGGAAGGAATGATCAGAATTAAAGTTCATTAAAGCCCTTCTATTCTGAGTGGGAGGATTTAGAATACTGATCAAACCTGACTATATAATTGCTATCAAACAGCATTGCAATAGAGCTTTATATTAAGTTTGTAATAATAATAATTATACTACATTATTATTTTATACAATAATCCATTCAGGTGAATTAAAACCTCATATGTAAAAGGCAAAAAAAAAGAAAAAAATGTTTGTAAGAAACTGTAGGAAGATATTTTCAGGGCTTGGAATAGAATAAGGCTCTGCAAATGAAACAGAAAAATAATAACCACCAAAGAAAAGACGGATGAAATACCCAGTTAAATTAAGAATATGCCATTTCCAAGCCAGGAGCTAGGAAATAGATGACCGTCCATAAAGAATTCATACCAATCACTAGACAAGGGTACAAAATTCATGAACAGGCAGGGTGTTGATAGTGGGGAGCCTTGCACAAAGGCAAAGAGTATGTGGGAAATCTTGATATCGTCTGCTCAATTTTGCTGTAAACCTAAAAATGCTCTAAAAAATAAAGCCCATTAAATCATGAACAAGAATTTCACTGAGGGAGAAACAACAAGGACTAAACATAGGAAAATTGCTTACTTCTGATAATGATTATAAATGTATAAATTCAAACTGTAATTAGTCACCATTTCCATTTATACCCAATAGATTGGCAAAAATTATATCTGATGATGCCAAGTGCTGGCGTGCATGTGAGTCAATAGAACTGTTTTCCACAGCTGGTAAATATGTTTATTGTAAAACACTTTGAAGGATAATTTGGTATGGCCTTGTAAAAATGAACATGTGCATTTTCCAGTATTTTCCTCTTTTACAGATGTGCCAGGATACAGTTACTGAGATGCTATTTATAATAGCTGAAACAACTCAAATGTCCCTGGGAAAGACAATATATAAGTAAACTGTGGTATATAAACAACGGAGTATTATACAGACATTTTTGAAATTATTAACTGGAAATAAATGAAATACAACTATATGGAAGAACCTAGTATAATATTAACACCACTTGAGAAAAGATATGAATACTAGCAGTAAGATAACATTCACTTGGTCTCAACAGTAAACAAAATCTAACAATATGCAGGTTGTCTCTACATACCTAAAGTAGTAAGATCATTTCAACAAACAAAAAGGAGAAAATGATTAGCCCAAAATTCACAATTGTGGTGGAATCTGAAGGTGAAGCAATGAAATGGAGTGAGGAAGTACACACAGGTGGATGTAAGGGGGTGGGAATGTTCTAGATCAAAAATAGGGTTGTGGTGAGAAAAAATACACACTTTATCATCAATTTCCTAGCTTCTGTGACTTTACATATTTTCTCCTTTTTAAGGAACTCTATTTAGTATGGATGCATTTTACAGCATCCGTTCATTGTTGCAATCATCAGTATAACATACCAGGTATTTATAAAATTTGAGGGGATGACTGATGGACAGAACACGCTAGTCGCCTTGCAATTTTACCTCCTAAAGATAACAGAGATTTTTAATCAATTGACTATACAACTCATTTATTTATCACAAGATTAAATCCAAGCTGAACAAAATTCTACCCTAAAACATAGTGCATCTAAATATAGGAATAAAAGTCGGAATCAGTACATCTTTTTCTCAGCTTTTGTCTTTCTAGAAAATTATGTAATAGTGATCAGGACAAACTCTTGTTCAGAAGTTTCAACAAATCATTCAAGACCTAAAATCAAACTTTGAACCATTTTACTCCAGTGATGAGAGTCAGTGCTAAATTGGGTAACGCGTGTGATTCTGGTTCATCTTATCAGAGCCTCATGTCTCCTCTTTCGTGGGTGGATGACATGTGCTGTGTCTTACCTCCTTTGGCCCAGCTATGCTAAAAGCCAGAAGATGTGACTATAGTTTACATATTAATGGGGAAAATAGACTTTACAAAACAGTAGTTATTCCCATGTCATCTCTGCACTGGCTAGCTCTTCCAGGAGAAGACTGTAGATTAGAAAAGAGCTAGGCCAGTTAGAGGCTCTTCAGGGTGCTAGGAATTAAAACTAAGACCATATGAGCTAAGTCAACTAAGGTATGGGCTTTCCTGAATACATTATGTGTATATTAGTATATCACTACTCTAGGATATTTTGCCAAGACACTTTTATCATCATTAAAAAACTGATTCAGAGCAGAGCTGATCTGTGTTCCACTAAAGTGTTTGCAATATTTATTTTTACAAAACCAGCAGAATGAATGAATGGATGAATGAATTTTGAGAAATAGTTGAAAAGAATAAGTCTATACTTCCTTTGATTTATAGGGAAATGGGCTCCTCACAGTAAAAGGCGTCCCTCTTACCCTGACCCTAAGGTACTCCTTTTATAACATTTTATTTCAGCAGAAGGCCTTACTGGCCAGTGTGGAGAAACAATTTTGCAACTGCACAGCAACTGTGAGTGACAAAAATACTTAAATGTCATTAGAATAGATTGAGCTACCTGCCTCCTCATCTGTATGTATGTGTTAGCACACATCATATAAACTGTAGACCTGGAAATAAGCTAATAATCCAGTGAGCATATTCAGGCAATTCTTACTTCTCAACAGGGCTAGTGCTAGGTATACAAAGAAATGTGAAGACCACGCCAAATACAACAGGCTTACTTATGTAAAACATAGGGGTGTCTGGGTGGCTCTGTCAGTTAAGCATGCGATTCCAGCTCAGGTCATGATCTCAAGGTTCATGGGCTCGAGCCCTGTGTTAAGCTCTGTGCTGACTGCCAGCTCAGAGCCTGGAGCCTGCTTTGAATTCTGTATCTCCCTCTCTCTCTGACCCTCCCCTGCTCATGATCTCTCTCTCTCTCTCAGAAATAAAGCATTAAAAAATTAAAAAAAAAACAAGCAAAATACAAACTCATGGACTACAACCTTGTCAATTTAGAGCTTGGCATATCAGAGACATTGTATGTAAAACCAGGCAAAATCATCTTGTCCTGACACAGTTGTAAGCACAAATATTTGAAAAAACAGTTAGGCACTAACCATGAAACAAAAAAACAAATCAGTAATGATTTTGTCCAAACTAAAATGATAAAAAAAGAAGATGCAGAATTCTGAAATATATTCTGATTCCCAAAGAAACATACTTTCTGTAATTGTCCTAATTTTTACAAAGCTATTAGATTCATGTCTGAAATGTGAATCTCATTTGCTTCCTCTCTGTATGATCAAGGGTATATGGCTATTCAGTGTGTGTTTCACTATCACAAGTAGGGACATACTAACTCTTAAAGCAGCTTAGATTCCAGACTCTTGACACTTCCTTTTTTCCTTTTTTCCCTTCTTCCCAAAAACATGTTAAAGCCCTCTAGCAAAAAAACAAACACACACACAAAAAAAACTTCTTGAATTAAGAACACCAGATAGGACTTCTGAATTATGTCTGGGGGCCATTTTAAACGGCCTAACCACCAACAAAAAGCACAAAAATTCAGGGGCCAGGGAGTGGTAATAACTAGGCCATGAAAAGCATACTTGTTTAAAGAATGTGAACTGAAAAAGATAGAGCATGGCCTCATTCAACCTCAGTGGGGAAAGTGTTTGTTGGGCTACTCAAATGTGAAGTCTGGAAATGACTGCAAAGACACACCCCTAGTATTAATTTGGGGTTATGTATAAACAAATTGTATTAAGTACGTAAATTTGCAAACTGGTGTCCTTGAATACTGATGATTATATTTAGTCTGATTCTACTGCTTGAAGTCAAACAGAACAAGCCCAAATCCGCCTTGCATATTAGCCCTCCCATGTGTGAAGATAAAGTAATAGCTGATACTTGTTTAGCATTTGACAGGTGTCACCCCCTCTACACAGGACTTAACTTTACTCATTGTTTCATTATAGCAGCTGTATGAAATAGAAGTGTCAGAATCATCCTCTCTATTTCTAAAAGAAGCCTACAAAAACAGAGAGGTGCCATTAGTCAGTCAAGTTACACAGTCAGTTCATTGCATAGATGGACTTAAATGCAGGCCGCCTGGTCCAGGCGCGTCCAGTGAAGCACTCTGCCCACAGCTCACACAGCCCCTCCCCCTCTCCTTACCGCCCTGTGTCCCGAACATGCCCAGCGGCTTGGTCTCAAGGACTCCATGTTTTGAGAGTTAGGCTTTCTCTCTGAGTCAAGTTAAAATGCAGAAAATTCTGTACTATATAATATGATCTTGGCTCATTGGAGGAATTCTTTACACACTGTTTTGTCCTGGGCTTTACCTGTGTGACGCTGTAGGTAGCATATGGGACCTGTTACTTGATTTTCTGAAGAGATGTTTTTGAGGACATGGATTTCAATACTACTCCGTGTTCGCCACATAAAGAGTCATGTGAGTCACTGCCCCCAGGACTACTGCCATGAAGAGCCTAAGTAATTTGCTTGAATTTTTTTTTCTCTTAGGATAAAATGACTCAGATTAATAACCACATTTCCTAAATGGATGCCAGGAAACCCTAGGATTGTAAAGACTGTGTATGCACAACAGCCTACACGGTCGTTAAAACCTGCATTTCTCCATAACCGTTATCTGCTTTAAAACTCCTCTTGCTCTTGACATTTTATTCTATTGAATTTCAGTCTCTTACATATATATCTATATAAGCTACATGAAAACAGTCGTGGGGTGAAGCAGAGGAAATACACATAATCAATAAATCCAAGAATTAGTTTGATTTGGAGTCACTTCATTTTCCATCAGTGTCTTTTCTTTTTAATTATTTATTTAGTTTTTAAGAGGGTGAGAGAGAGAGAGAGAGAAAGCATGGGGAGATGTCTAAGCAGATGCCTCACTGTCAGCACAGAGCCAGATGTGGGGTTTGAATTTATGAAGTATGAGATCATGACCTGAGCAGGTTTCAAGAGTCAGATGCTTAACCAGATGAGCCACCTAAGTGTCCCTTTCTGTTACTGTCTTCTAATGCATTATAGCTTGTGAACACAACTTCAAAACTGGTATCCAGAACCAAATGTGAAATTCCAGACATACTCCAACCACACTCTGAGCCTTATTCCCATTTGCTCTGATCTCCTTTGGTATGAAGATGTCATGTCCTTTGTGTCTAAGTTTTCTTAACTCACTTTTTATGAGATTCTAGTATTTTATAAAAATCATAAGGATATTTTTAGTAAATTCCTGTTTAGATAAGCGTTTTATTGTTTTGCTTTGTGTTTTGTTAACTTTTTATGAAAGTATAATTAATGTATGTTGATATCTACACTTCCTTTTATGGAAGTATAATTAGTGTATGTATGATGTATGTCATCATGATAAGTATACCCTTCATCCCCTTTGTTTATCTCACCCATCCCCCCACCCACCTTGCCTCTGGCAACCACAAGTTTGGTCTCTGTATTTAAGAGTGTTTTGGGATACCTGGGTGGCTCAGTCGGTTGAGCATCCAACTTAAAGCCCTGCATCCGGCTCTGTGATGAGAGCTCAGAGCCTGGAGCCTGTTTTGGATTCTGTGTCCTCCCCTCTCTCTGCCCCTCCTCTGCTTGTTCTCTCTTTCTCTCTCTCTCTGTCTCAAAAATAAATAAATATTAAAAAATAATTTTCTAAATAAATATTGTTTTTCCTTTTAAATAATGCTTCACAAACTCTCTACCTTTGTGGTTTGATGGCTTTCTTTAGTGATATGCTTGGATTTCTTTCTCTTTATTTTTTTGTGTATCTATTACAAGTTTTTGATTTTTGGTTGCCATTAGATTCATGTTTAACATCTTCTGCATATAGCAATCTATATTAACTTGATGATCACTTAAGTATGAACCCATTCTAAAAGCACTGAATTTTTACGCCCCTTCCCATGTTTTATGTATATTATGTCATACTTCACATTCTTTTATTTTGTGAATATATTGGCTGATTTTTGTAGATATAATTTATTTTATTGTTTTTGTGCTTTAGCCTCCACACTGGTTTGATAAATGATTAATGTACTGCTTTTATTATGTTTGTATTTACCTGTGAATTTGTTTTTCCTTTCATAATTTTCTTACTCTTCATTATGGCCTTTTCTTTCTACTCAAAGAATTTCTTTTAACATTTCTTATAGGGATGGTTTAGTTGTGATGAATTCTTTTAACTTTGTTTGCCTGGGAAAGTCCTTATCTTTCCTTCTCTTCTGAATGGTTTAATAGAGTATTCTTCATTGTAGGTTATTTTCCTTTTAGTACTTTGAATATATCATGCCATTCTCTTCTGGCCTCCAAACTTTATACTGAAAAATAGACTTACAGCCTGTGGGATTTCCCTTGTATGTAACTGTTTTCTTGTTTCTTGCTGCTTTAAAAATTCTCTATCGCTACTTTTTAAAAAATTTTTTAATGTTTATTCTTGAGAGACAGACCATGAGTGGGGGAGGAACAAAGAGAGAGGGAAACACAGAATCTGAAGCAGGCTTCAGACTCAGAGCTGTCAGCACACAGCCTGACTCAGGGCTCAAACTCATGAACTGTGAGATCATGACCTGAGCCAAAGTCTGATGCTCAATCAAATGAGCCCCCCAGGTGCCCCATCTTTATGACTACTTTCTAACACCTTAATTATTGTATGTCTTGTTGTGGACCTCTTTGGTTGCATTTGGGGTGCTCTCTGTGCCTCTTTGATCTAAACATCTGTTTCCTCCTCAGATTAGGGAAGTTTTTTCAAATAAATTTCTGCCTCCTTCTCTCTCTGTTGTCCTGAGAGCTCTATAAGGTGGATGTTATTACACTTGATGATGTCACTGAATTCCCTTAACCTATTCTGATTTTTTTAGTATTCTTTTTTCTTTTTGCTGTTCAGCTTGTTTGCTTTCTATCATTCTGTCTTCCAGCTCACTGATCTGTTCTTCTGTCTTCTCTAATCTACTGTTGATCTTCTAGTATATTTTTAATTTCATTTATTGAATACTTCATCTTTGATTGGTTCTTCTTTATATTTTCTATATCTTGGTTAAGAATCTCAAGGATATCCTCCACTCTTAAGTCCAGTGAGTATCTTTATGACTGTTACTTTGAATTAACTGTTATGACTGTTACTTTGAATTAACTATCAGAAATATTCATTATCTCCATTTATTTAGCCCTTTCTCTGTGGTTTTGTCCTGTTCTCTCATTTGGGACAAAATCCTCTGGCCCCCATTATGTCTATAAGCATATTTTTTAAATTAAAAACTATTATAACATCATGTCTGTTTCTATAATCAATAAACTTAGAGCCAGACTCTTCAATTTATTTTTAAATTTTATGCATTTAAATCTAAACAGGGCCAAAGTGACTATATTTTCCAGGAATGAATAGATGAACATTTTTGAGTGTGAGCCATGTTACACTTCCATAGATTAGGCTCCAAGGCATGGAAGAGCTCTTAGCTCTGTAAATGTTATGTCAGCCTAGAAACACCATCATGTCAATTTAAATAAGAGAAATTCATACTAATTATGATTAAAGAATCTATTATCTTTATTACGGTTTTCTTCTAGAGACCTAGTTATTTATTGTGGGTTACAGACTGGCATCAAAAATTTTTAAAAATTAAACATGATAGGATTGAAAAGGTGAAATTTCTCTGTGAACTTGCATATATCAGAACTTTAAGAAGAATTTTTAAAAACTCATAAAGGAACAAGGAGAAAGGTCTGTCTCATTGGAGGGATGATTAAGCGTGTTGTAAAGTAAAATATAGTTTACTTTATATAAGTTAACTTTATTTTATTACTGATAATTTGGGGCTGGCTCAGTCAATGGAGCATGCAACTCTTGATCTTGGGATAAGCTGTTGGTTTGAGTGACTATAGAGATTACTTAAAAATAAAATCATAAAAAAAAAGAAAATTTATATCCCATGTTAAGACTTTTAAAATATTTTAAATATATTTATTTTAAGAAAAGTGGTTTCTTTTTTTTTATCACATTGGGGA
>NW_027528516.1:9531-52842 GCF_008692635.1 Crocuta crocuta
AGACAGACAGAGAGGAGATTATGTATTTGTGTCTAACCATTAATGTAAAAGGCAAAGCCCTCATTCTTCCAGAGATCAAGAGGGCAGGGCTGACTACAGGTAATACAAAATGAAAATATAGACTGATTTTTCCCAAGTATTTGCTGAATTTTAAAATTATATTTAAGATTTTTACCAATACAATGCTGAGTTTTATTTAATTTTTATTTATTTATTTATAACTTTTATGTTTTTGGATCTAGCAATTTTACTTTTATTTATTTTAGTGGGGTTTTTTTTTGAGAGAGAGAGAGACAGTGTGAGTGGGAGAGGGGCAGAGAGAGAGGGAGACACAGACTCTGAAGCAGGCTGCAGGCTTTGAGTTGTTATCACAGAGCCTGATGCGGGGCTTGAATCCATGACCTGAGCCAAAGTCGAACACTTAACTGACTGAGCCACCCAGGTACCTGTTTATTTTTCTTAATTTTCATTAAATCCAATTTTGTTAACATAAAGCATAATAATGGTTTCAGGAATTAGTGATTCACCAGTTACATATAACACCCAGTGCTCACTCCAAGTGCCCTCCTTAAGCCCCTTCACCCGTTTAGCCCATCCCCGCACCCAACATTCCTCCAGCAACCCTTAGCTGATTCTCTGTATTTAAGAGTCCCTTATGGCTTGACACTGATGAATTTGAAATATTTAAATTTAAGCAGGTAAAGCAGGGAGAAACTAAACTTGATGTAAAATGATAAGGAAGAAGTTCTACACGACAATAACTCAAATGTATTACTTTATAGAATGGATCATTATAGACTATTATTGAAGAATTTTTATCGTGGTAAAAAGTATACATTTTGCCACCCAATAGTTCTGACATTTGTAAATGCAACCATATAAGTTAGTTTTTAATGCCACCACATAAAGAAAAAAATATTTCTCTGACTTAATTCTATCTATCAATGAATGAAATAACAGAATCTTCCTTAGGTGTTTATTATTTTTTTAGATGGTCAGACAACTTAAAGTTTTAAAGGTAATGTGTACTTTTTGATATCTTTTTTCTTTGCATGAACCCCTTAAAATAAAGTAAATTTCATCATGTTTAACCCATGGGAAACTTAAGGAAACATCACTCCTTCTAATTAGGAGAAACAAGTTTATTGACAAAACTATAGGAAGCATAAGTCCAGCTGACAAAAATATTTTTATTGGAGAAAATATGTTTATCTATCACCTATCCAGAGTCTAAAGTCACCTAAAGAAAATACAAAGAAACTTAGCCTTTCTCTAGCTTTTGAGAGTATATTCTGTGTCTGATTATAGATGATTCCAATCCTTAAAAGTCAGCAGCATGGGGCGCCTGGGTGGGTTAGTCGGTTAAGCGTCCGACTTTCGCTTAGGTCATAATCTCGCGGTTCGTGGGTTTGAGCCCCGCGTCGGGCTCTGTGCTGACTGCCGGCTCAGAGCCTGGAGCCTGCTTCAGTCTGTGTCTCCCTCTCTCTCTGGCCCTCCCCTGCCCACGCTGTCTCTCTCTCTCTCTCTCCTAGAAATAATAAATTAAAAAAAATTTTTAAAAAAAGTCAGCAGCAAAGAACTTTATCAGCAACGTTTTAATTTCTATGCAAAGGACTGTTTGTTTAGAAACCATTTACATGAGACTTTAATAAGCCATCTAAAACTCACATTTATGATGAACCTAAGGATGATGGTATTTTTCTAAGTTGTGACATTAATTGTTAAAATTTGGAAATACTAGGAATAAAAGAGAAATAACTACATTAAAGGAAAACTCAAAAAATATTAATGCGTCCTTTGGTTTAATCTTTGGAGGCATAACATGTAAAAATCATTAGTTCAAGCATCCATCTAATATTTTTTGAGCACTACTCTGTGCTACGCATTACTTGAGGCACTTATAATATGTCATTGAACTTAGAACTCATAGACCCTATTTGCCTTCCTTTTGTCTGACTGGTTTATATTATTTCTTCTTTTCTATCTTCTTTTCTTTTGCATATATTCACTTTTATTCTCAGTTTATTTTTCCCAAAGGTTGCTCAGTTTTTTGTTTGTTTAAATGAAAAACCGAATCTAGACCTGTGCTGTATCTAATAAGGTGGCTACTAGGCATAGTCACCTGTTAAATTTCACTTAAAATTTAATTTAAAATTCAATTCCTCATTCTCACTAGCCACATTTTAATGGAGCCAACAGGATTTTGTGATGGATTGGATGGATGGATTTGCTAACAACGATGAGAAAGACTGCATATGGAGATGAGTAATTGTGTTCATACAAGTTAAACTGAAGATCTCTATTTGACCTCTAGTGGGAGAAATCAGGGGCAGGGAGTGAGGAAGAGTGGGCATGTGGCTATACAGGTCAGGCATTCAAGAGGGAGGTTTGGTTGAAAATTTTAATTTGGAAGTTAACAGCATACAGATGAGAGAGTAAAGCCTGGATAAGAAGACTGAAATGACGTCTTCTGGAGAACAGAAGATACCTGACTGAGACATAGCAAACTAAAAAGGTTAGTAGAAGCTGAGGAATGGTGTATGTAGGAGAGTGATGGCCTAGGCGCTGAGTTAAGGGTAGGTATCAAGAGGGCAAAAGGAATCCATTTTGTCACATACTTTGTTAAGTCGACTATGATGGGAACTAGAAACTAACCATTGGATTTAGCAACCCAGATGCAACTGATAGAAACAATTTCTGAAGAAAATAAGAGTGAAATCTTGATTAGAGGGTGTTTAGGAATGTATTGCAGAGGGAGTTCAGAAACAGGGTTTTTTGATTTTTGCTACAAATTCAATAGCAGCTAGCAGGGTAAATGGAGACAAGAGAAAGAACTTGTTCAGTCAGGAAACAGCTTGTGTGTATGGTGAATGGAATGATCCAATAGGAAAGGAATACTGGTGACGAAAAGGGAAACGAGAATTGAATTGTTGGCATGGGGCACTCTCCCATTAGCCGTGGATAGTAGCAGAGAACACACATGAACAAACAGGTGCTGGAGAAGGTACATGACGTGCTAAGAATCTGGGGAAGTCCTTTTCTGAATGCTTGCTTTCTTCAGGAACACAGGAGGTCATTGAGAGTGAGCATAAGGGAAGAGATTTGGGAGATTAGGGGTTAAAGAAGAATATGGACGATAAACACTTAAGAGTTTATGATACATAGTGTCATTTCCTGCCAATACTGAGAATCCTCATGAGGTCCAAGGTGCAAAGTAAGATAAATCCAGAGGACTGTGTGAGTTTTCCCCGGCTTTTATTTGCGCAGATACAGTTGTGATATAGGGCAGAATAGCACCTAACCATGGTTGTGGCTTTGCCAACCTAGTATGATAGAGAAATATAGGTAAGGAAATTAATCTTATACACAAGGGAGTTAAGCTGCACAAAGTGGGATATAAGACCCCATGGAGGGAGGAACAATGAATGAGAAGGTGGTAACCTCTAGAGCACTGGTTCTCTGTGAGTGCTCTGGGCATTTCTGAAGATTCTCCAACATTCTTGCCAGGAATCCAAACTGTTTTCATAATACTAGTAAGTGGTTACTTGCCTTTTACACTTTCATTTTCTCCTGAATGGCATTCTGCAGAAGCTCATGACCTATGATACCAAACACATTTAATACAGAAATAGATATGAGAATCGTCTTCTTTTCGCTACATGTTAGAGATTTTCAAAATGCAGTCTACTTTTCTCCATTTTTTGCTTGAAAAACGTAGTCATTTCCCAGATGTGAGAATTGTTACTAAAATTTGTATTTATGTTTATATATGATAGTGTTTATTGCTATTTTAATGAACTTTTAAATTATTTTGTAGTTTTTCATTTTAATTTATAATGCAACAAAAAAAACAGTAAATATAACCCACATAATAAAAGCTTTTTGGCATCTTCAGTAATTTTTAAGACTGTGAAGTGTTTCTAAGACTAAAACGATTTGGAATTGCTGAATTAGAGTAACTAATAGGTTAAAAATATTGTTGAAATCATAGTAAAATATGGAGTGGTCTGGAAAGATAAGAGGTGTTGATAAAATAGTAGAATGCATGATATTAAGATTGGAGAGGGATTGAAGTTATTGAATGCAAGGTCTATAAGAATTTTCTGTGATGATAGAAATGCTCTTTATCTGGGCTGTGTGTATAATGGTCACTAACCGCATGTGGCTTTTGAGCACTTGAAATGTAGATAGTGCAACTGAAAAATTAAAAGTTAATTGTTTTTAATTTGAATAAATTTAAATACAATCACATGTGTCTACCATATTGGGCAGTGCAGTATGAGACTGTATGGCTGAAATAAGTTGGAGGACAAAAACGGTTGGAGAAGAATTCAGCAAACAAAGGCCAGAGTGTCGGAAGCTATGAATGTATTTTGTACATTGAAATCATCAAGTCAAAGTGACTAATTTTCATAGAGTACTTAATATGTACCAGGCTGATACCTTTACACATATTTATTCATTTACTTATTACAGTAGCTCTGAGATTTACGTACCCTCATGTCTCTTTTACAGATGAGGAGACAGAGATGCATACCTGTTAGGTAATGTATCATGCATGTAAAGTGACATGCAGGGAGGTTGAGGCATATTGAAATCTAGGTACTCTGATGACAGAGTCCATTCTTTTAGACTGTACATTATACTGCCCTTCTTGTTTGAGGTTGCTTATCTTTTAAAGTTGCTTTTTAAATACTTCAGGTAGCTGATTTGACCCTAGCTATACTCTATGCTAGTCGCTAAGGCAGAATCCTACTTAAAGTGCTTAAAAAGCACTTCGAGCAAGACTTCACTAATAGAAAATATACCATATAAAAAATTTACAGGTGTGGGCTGGTGAATGCTCAATACATTTTTTAATCTTACCCAGAGGTATAATTGATGGCTTAAATTTCATTTCCAAGGAAGGATATCAACCTTATTGAAGTCACATTTTCCAATAGAGCTAATTAGCCCTCCTGGCTATTTTAATAGTGCTGATAACTATAAACACTGGTAGGTATTTGTGATGATAACATGGAAACCTGCATAGACTTTTTCTCAGGGTACATTTAAATATCTCAGGCAGCAGGGACGTTCCATTCTCAGGACATGAGACAATGAAACGTTAGCTTGGCTAAGTCTTTATCAATACCAGATGAAAGGTTTACAATACATTTTGCTTATGAACACATTTGGATTAATGACAAATATAGACAGTCTTTAAACAATCCTAGCAACAGAATAAAATGATAACATAGTAAAGAGGACTTAAACCCCTTTTTATTAAAGTGTTAAACTAAGAAAACTTTAGAAATGCTAATTGCTTTGAAGGAAATATTTTATTTACTTAATTTTTATTTCTATCTTTTGTTAAGTATTCAACATCTAAAGTAGTTATTGAATCAGAGAGGAAGAAGACTTGGAGAGTGCCAGCACTTAAAACGTGGGCTGTCCTAATGGAATCAAGCTCTAAACAATTTGACAACCATGTAGTTGGGAATTATTACTGCAAAAATTGGTACTGTAATTAGAAAGTAGTATACTTGGAGGTTAAAGTCAGTAGCTGAGACTAACATACAGGAATTTCATAACTACTGGCTGAATATAATGTCTTGGACACCATCCTAGTCAATGGGCATCTACAGGTGAACAACAAAGACATTGTCTTTGCTTTTGAGTTACAATATGTAGTGTTCAAAAATTAAAGAGAACCTGGTATATTCAAACTTCTAAGAAGACTGAAATATTTGATAGTGAAGAATAGTTATGAACATAAAGAAAAATTTTACAAATACTGCCTTAAGAAAACTAGAGTAGTTTCTAGGAGAAATTTGTCAAAGGAAATGTGAGATTTGTATACATAGCAAACAAACTTTAAAGCCCTAATATTTTTCTCTGTATATTCAGTGACTCTCATATGACATCAGGAGTTATTACACTCCCTTGTGCCTTTTATTTTTCCATCTGTCAGATAATTGCACTGACTGATAGCATTTAACAAACATCTCTCAAAGGCATCGTGAGCCATGCTTACTCTTCAAAGAGTTTTGGGAAAAATTATTATTGATTATTAGCATCACAGTCTGATGCTGCTATAAGTTTTGCAAAGTTTTATTGCTGCAATATATTTAATATGAATATCAACACATAGAACAGACATTATTATCTATTAGTCAAGCAGCTATATCCAGCTGTGATATTTCTTTACAAATAAACATTTTAACCAGTTGCTATATCAACATCTCTAGGTATTTATGTTGTCTGACTAGTTGTATGGAACTCCTTTGGTTACCAAAACAAATGATAAATTACTTTGCTTCTTTATCAGGCCAATATGCTTGTTTAATTTCTTTCATAATATGTAACTTCATGAACCATTATGTGCATATTGCACTCAACAAACACATTTGCTACTGGCATGAACAGCTCAAATTAAATTGATGTGGAGTGTATACAGGCTTATCCAAATTATTTCTATGATACAGCACTTAAAATTTTAATTGTAAAAGCAAGAAAAATGATACAAAGAGTATAACATAATGAGTAGATAATTTATAATAAATATAATTACAATAAAATTAATGAACATCATAAAATAAAATATATTTTATTATTGATTTTTATAGATAGATGAACAGATATTTTGTTTGCTTTAGATGTTATATCTGTCAATTATGTTTTATTTTGATGCATTTTTGTTGTGGCTATTTTCTGATACATATTTAGCCTATTCTCTGCTTAGTTCATTACTGTTTTAGAATTCCATGGGGTGTCTGGGTGGCTCAGTTGGTTAAGTGTCTGGCTTCAGCTCAGATCATGATCTCACAGTCNTAAATTAAAATAATAATACATTTTCAAATCCAAGTATAAAGAAAGTTAAATCTTTGAAGTTATACAGAAATTTAGAGATTCAGGATTACTTATAGAAAATCCCCATATATATAGAAAATAAGTTATCTTACTGTTACAGAGAAATGCTTTGAAATGAAGGTAATGTTTTTCTTTTACTGCTAAGGAATAAAGAGTTAAAAAATTAAATCCTACAATAGAGAAAAGATACAAATGCTTAATACACAAAAGGATAGGCTTAGTTCATGTGTTTTTTCCTTTCTAAAAATAACTCACTTTGCTTATCATTTTAAAGAGATCAATAATTTGTATTGTTTATTTTTTTTTTAATGTTTAATTTTTTGAGAGAACCAGTGAGTTGGGTGGGTGCAGAGAGAGGGGAAGAGGATCTGAAGCTGATTCTGCACTGACAGCAGAGAGCCCAATACCGGCACCAACTCACCAACTGGAATGACCTGAGCCAAAGTCAGACGTTTAACCGACTGAGCCACCCAGGCACCCCTATTATTATTTTTATAGACAAGATATAAACATATTTAACTTTTAAGACTTCACAAACACACAACATTCAAAACACACACACATGAGGTGTCTGGGTGGCTCATTGGATTAAGCATGTGACTCTTGATCTCAGATCAGGTCATGATCTCACAGTTTGTGAGATCAAGCCCCATGTTGGGCTTTGCACTGACAGCGCAGTGTCTGCTTGGGATTCTCTCTCTCTCTCTCTGTCACTCTCTTTTTCTCTCTCTCTCTCCTTTTCCTCCCCCCTCTCTCTCTGCCTCTCCCCTGCTCACACCCTCTCTCTCAAATTAAATAAACTTAAAACACCCTTGTGCATGCACACACGTACACACACACATACACACAGAAAGAGCGATTTAACCTTTTATTGCCTTTTAACCTTACACTGGTAATTTATATTATTGTGTTATACTACTATTACTGATGCTATTACTTTGAAGAGTTTTATTCTTTGATGAGCAACTAACACTTCGGAGGAATTTGAGGATAGAAGGAGATTGGGACTTTTACAAGACAGAGCTTATAATTATAAATTTTAGCAGTAATCATATTAAAGAAACTTCTTCTTATTGAATGACCAAAATTACAGACTGTTGAGGACAGTGCTTGGCACATATAATGATTGGTTGTACTCTCATTATATCATTTTTTGGGATTATGAGGTTTCTTTATGTTTATTGATTCTTTTTCTTTTTAACATTTATTCATTTTTGAGAGACAGAGAGAGACACTGTGTTAATTGTGGAGGGGCAGAGAGAGAGGGAGACACAGAATCTGAAGCAGGCTCCAGGCTCTGAGCTGTCAGCATATGGCCCAACACGGGGATTCAACTCATGAACCGAACCGTGAGATCATGACCTGAGTTGAAGTTGAATGCCTAATAGAGTGAGCCATCCAGCTGGGCCTTCTTTATTGATTCTTCTACTGATTACCTTTCCTTAGGCTGAGAGTGGTACAATGCAATGGACTGGCTAAAGGGCCAGAGGCTTACTCCTGATCAGATGAGAGCTGAGCATCCAAGTTCCCCCAGAACTGACTTTCATCCATGCAGAGATTCTTCATCTTCAGTGATTTCATAATACCCTTTCCTGAATCAAATTTTATTTTTCCAACCCTAATCCAGCATGAGATCTCTGCCAGTCCCCTGGTTTCAACTACCTGTATACACTTTGGAGACTGACCTTGACTTTGCAAGGTACTTGTAACTACCAAATAGGATAGTGTTCTAGGAATAGACTTTAAAATTTTTCTTTGTTAATGTTTATTTATTTTTGAGAGAGAGAGAGAGAGACAGAGTGTGAGTGGGGGAGAGTCAGAGAGAGAGGGTGTCACAGAATCTGAAGCAGACTCCAGGTTTTGAGCTGTCAGCACAGAGTCTGATGAGGGGCTTAAACCCATGAACGGTGAGATCATGACCTGAGCTGAAGTCAGCTGCTCAACTGACTGAGCCACCCAGGTGCCCCTAGACTTTTAATACATTATTACTTCCTGTGGGTAAGAAGCTACAATTAGATAATAAACTATGTCTTAGATACCAAGTAGCTGTGTAGAAGAATTGTTAACCAGATAACAGACCAAAACAATAGTATATATTTGATCACTGTTTCTTCTTCTTCTTGAAAATGTTTCTAAGAAAGTTATTTTTATAGTAAAAACTACAAAGCAATTACATGCTTTACTAAAAGAAAACTCTGAATAAAATATTCCAAATTCTTCTTTGTCTAATATAAATGTTCTCAGTATAGGTCAGATGATTGTGCAAAATGCCAAGATTTGTGGTGATGTCACCTAACAGACTACCACAAACCCAGGACAATGCCAACTCAGATCAATATGAACTTTGGGGTATTAATTGCCAAAGGATCTTATCTCAGACTGCTTAATATTGAACTCATTGGTAGCAATTTATAGTGTAGTCTGTGAGTTCAAAGAAAGTCAAAGAAATCAGTGAATCAATATACAAGTTCTCTTACAGAGAGAAAGTTCATGTAAATGGAGAGAATAACTTTTTAATGCTTTTTTTTTAAAAAAAAAGAGAAATAACAAGTACAAGTGGGGGAGGGGCCACGAGAAAAGGAGAGAGAATCCCAAGCAGACTCCATGCCCAGCACAGAGCCTGACACAGGCTCACTATTACTACCATAATATCATGACCTGAGCCGAAATGAAGAGTTGGATGCCCAACTGACTGAGCCACCCAGGTACACCAAGAATAACTTCTAAGAAGGAAATTCCTGACTTCACAGAAGTCGCTTTAAGCAAAATTTATTCATACTGTGGCCGTATTTTAATGTTCCGGTTCTCCTGAGCAGCTAAATTCACAAGTATCATTAGAATCCTCAAAGCAAGCTGCCATTCTACATTTTGTTCTGGGCTCATGGAGGCCTTTGAAGACTGATCTCTTTTGGAGCTTCAGAGAATTTCAGCTTAAAGAAAGAATGGGATGTTCCAAAAGATGACTTACTTTGTTCCTCTATAATTTAGATATTCTAATTCCCCCATAGTTTCCTAAAAATCAGAGATTAGTGGTTATGCAATTTACATTTCACTGAAGCACTAATGAAATATTGGGTATGTAATGAACTTATATACTTTATTGAAAATAAACAAATCAAATAAATTACATTATTTTCCATTCTTCCCTTATTTATTTATTTATTTATTTAATTTTATTTATTTTTGAGAGAGAGAGAGAGACAGCATGAGCAGGGGAGGGGCAGAGAAAAAGGGAGACACAAATTCCGAAGCAGATTCCAAGCGGTCAGTACAGAGCCTGATCCGGGGCTTGACCTCATGAACTGAGAAATCATAACCTGAGCTGAAGCCAGATGCCTAGCCAACTGAGCCATCCAGACACACCTGAGCTGGAATTCAAATCAGAGTATGTTTAATTCTAAAATGACTTCTGAGGACACATCTCTATTTTAGCTACTTGTACATTTTGTCCTTCTAAGAAACACCATTGCACAAATACCCATTTTTAAAAGACTGTATTTAGAAGCCACTCAGTGTGTCACATAACACATGAAGGTTCCTATTTCACAGCATCACCAGAATAATTGTAATTATTTTTGATGACACGTGCATACCTTTTATACATTATATGTTATGCTGTATTTGGAATAGTGAAACTGCTTCGAACAGCTCACTTCACCAAGGAGACAAACAGACGGGTGTTAATATGGCTCAACATCATCGTTTTTCTTAAATTCCAAATTTCAGTGGATATTAGAGTAGGAAAAGCAGGCTAATTAAAGTTGAAAAATCATTCCATTATTTCAATGCCCAGATGACAGTCCTGACAGTCTGTTACCAAATGTCACTCTAACACCCTGAGTTTCTGAAACTATTTTACTTAGTGGAAGAGGATGTGGGAAATGTGTAACAGGTATTGCCAGCTCTGTCCAGACTTGGCTTTACACTCAAATGTTTGAGCTCTGGGGAATCAAAGGGAGCAGAGAGACCTGGATACACTCTTCTGTTGAAAATGGAGCCCATAGCTAAAGCTTGGAGGTGCACTAATTAGCTCAGTGGGAGCACACAGCATTGAACACCTTGTAACTGTGCCTTCTGCCAATCAATATGTCATCAGTAATATTAACTGGCTGTAATTAGTAAATTATGTCCCAAATTATTTCAGTGCTTTTCAAAGGGATGGGAATTGTGTGTGTGTGTGTGTGTGTGTGTGTGTATGCGCACGCGTGCTTATTTTGCTACAGCATTCTGAATGTGTAGCACCGTGTCTCTGTATTCTTTTCCATTCCTGTAATTAGATGAAAGGCCTTACTTTTTTACAAGAACAGGGGAAACCTTCCAAGATGATTTTTTTTATAAATGTGTATTTATTTTTCCTAGATAGGGTTCTGATTTCCTAAATCCTTTTGTTTGTCTCCAAACATAGAGGCTTGCCATGGTCTGCTCTGCTCTATCTGAATGGAAGCATTATATTTTAAATTTATTTCCTATGTACATTTTTTTCTAAAACCTCGGAATAATTCCAGCCAAATATTCTACTGAATGCCAAGAAACCAGGAGTATAAATATCTAATTCAAGTAATTATCTCCCAGACAGTATTCTTTCAAGAAGTGACATGTCAGTTCTTTGTGAAAAGGATTAAGTAATTTAAGTGTAAAAATCCTAAAATAGATAGTTAAGGCTTTCCAACTTTTAAAAGTATTGTGTATTTAAGTTGAATTTAAGATATGAAGATTAAAATTCCCATTATGCGTTAAAAAAACAGTAAGAATCAGATATGCAAGGACATTAAAGAAAGACTTATTTTACTGCTGAAAGACACCTGTTCATTTAACATATAACAATGAAACATCTGCTTTTCAATTAGTATTTATAATTTAATGACATCCTAGAAAATAATAGGAAGGAAAAAAAAACACCAAGATATCAGACATAATATTTTTTCCATTCTGGAAAAATCATCAATGAATATCCTTCCATGATAAGTCATTACTTAAGAAAATGGATGTATTATGGCGCATCTGGGTGGCTCAGTCGGTTAAGTGTCTGACTTCAGCTCAGGTCATGATCTCACGGTTTGTGTGTTCAAGCCCTGCGTTGGGCTCTGTGCTGAAAGCTAGCTCAGAGCCTGGAGCCTGTTTCAGATTCTGTATCTCCCTCTCTCTCTGACTCTCCCCTGTTCATGCTGTCTCTCTCTCTCTCTCTCTCTCTCTCTCTCAGAAATAAATAAAACATTTAAAAAAAAGAAAGAAAATGGATGTATTACAATTCAAACTTCCTAAAACATAAGGAAAACCTTTACATAGATTAACATAAATTAAAAAAAATAACTTATAAGAATAGCACTTATCAGTTCACTTGAAAACTTTAAAATTGCTGTACCAAATATACAGTGTTATTTCTAATCTTACTTAATAAGACTACCATTCTGAGGAAGGCTTAAATGTCAGTGGTTAAAGATAATAATGTATAAGATTATTAATAAAATACACATTCACTTTAAGTACAGTAATTGGTAGAACAAAATGTAGGGAAGTTTTTAGTTTCTTTTTATCTAGAATCCAGACTTTTACAATGGGGCTTATACTGCGTTACCATTTTAAGATAAAGAATTTCAGTGACTTTGACCAACCAGAGTTGGTCCGAGAGGAGTATGGCTCACAAAGGTCTCCATGAGATGGGGCCACTGTTTTCAGTTCCCACTTTTGATGGGCACATAGTCCTTCAGAATCTGCGAAGAAAATGGTTGAGAAATAAAATCTTACAAATCAGCATTTTTGCAGTCATGCCTTATAAAGCTAGTCAGTGAAGAATAAAACAACTTATGTTAGATTGGCTTATGTTAGTAATCATAAAGATTTGGCACAAGATTTTAGTTTTAACTTTACAGGTGAATTGATTTCATCAGTTGATCAGGAGTCTCTATCCATACAGACCATAATTTTCATGGTTAATTTCAGAGTTAATATAGCTACTCTGTAAAGAATGACAAACCTTTAAGGAAGGTAAAATAGATTGCATGACATCTCTAGCTCTTTCCATCTCCGAGTACATAAGCCTGCAAAGTTATAAAAAGCATACCTACACATACCTCCTCACACAGAATCTAACAAACCCCAAATAAGGGATAAACAAGACTAACCAGATCTTCATTAGGTAAGGCCAACAACTCAGCAGTAGAGTCAGGGCTCTAGAATAAAAAGTAATCCAAGTCCCCTTGATATTTGATATTTTAATATATTTTTAGCTGTTTGGTGTTATAAAGTATATGGTATACAGTATACCCTACCCAAAGGTAGTAAGTCTGATGATGGGAGAGTATATAAATCCCAGGTCATACTTCTTTTGTCTTTACTGTTAGAAAACAGCCCTTTAGTTCTCCTTTTACTCTATAACAATCATGTGTCAGGAAAGGTAAATCTTTCAACATAAGGAAAAGTTGCAAAACTTTTGTCTACCACTGATGGATTTCAGTATGCTTTCGAACTAAGTTAAAATAGTGAGTAGTTCAGGAATGCTGTTGTGGATCAGACGGTTAAGCATCAGACTCTTGATTACAGCTCAGATCATGATCTTCTGGTTCCCAAATTCAATTCCTTCATCAGGCTCTGCACTGACAGTGAGAAACCTGCTTGGGATTCTTTCTCTTTCCCTCTATCTGAGCCTCCCCTGCTTGCCTGCATGTGCTCACACTTGCTCTCTGTCTCTCAAAAATAACATTGAAACAACAACAAAATAGCAAGTAAAGTTCAGATTTTTTTATATTAAGAGTGAAGAGTAAAGTCAGTGGATAACATTCCTAAAATTTGAAATCAGGATTTGCTAAGTGAAACATGACTTCATTATGTAGCTAAATATAATGTTCGAGTATTGAAAACATGCTATATAATTTAAACAGTAAAGATTCCATAGTTGTAGTTACATAGTAATTTCTACTTTAGTGGTTAATTTTATTTGAAAACCACTAGATGACTGAGGCATCTGTGTGGCTCAGTCATTTAGGCATCTGAGTCCTCACTACAGGTGAGGTCATTATCTCGCTCTTTGTGAAATCAAGTCCCATGTAGGACTCTGCTCTGACAGCGTGGACCCTGCTTGGGATTCTCTCTCTCCCTCTCTCTGCCCCTCCCCTACTCACACATGCTCTCTCTCAAAATAAATAAATAAATATTTTAAATACAACAGCAATAACAAAACAACACTGGAAGACTAACAAGCAGAGTTGTATAGATTTGCAGGTGTGTATTTCATTAGAAATATATTCTTATGATGCATTTTTCAAACTATTTATTAGAGCAAATTTGTATAAAACAACAGCAAATAAAGGTTCATGTATAGACATTCCCCTCCGCAATTGTAGTTTGTATGCCTTAATTGAAACTGAAAAGGAAAAAAGGAAAAGATGAGCTGCTATTTTCTTGTTGAGAAAATGAGATCCCTTTGCAAAGCTGCTCATTTCCAAAAGTACTTGAGCTGAAAATGTGAGATATCTAATCAAGGAGCTAAACACAAAGGAAGTAAATTAAGGATTCTTAATCCCAACTGTGATCTTAATTTTTAACTTAATTTTTCTAAATTAAATATATCTTCCTATAATATAATTTCTTCAGCTTTGAAAAGGTCATATTAATTTTACCAACTGCCACTTACAAAAATAACATTATCACTTCAAGTCAGAAGTGTGTTCATGTAAATCTTGAGAGTTCAGTACAAAACGTAATGAATAGTATCACTACCTATAACAGTTTCTTGTTTTACATAGAAGTTTTTATCTAGAATTTAACTATATTTAATATATTTAATAATAATATGGCCTTATATTCTTTCCAAGACTTTGGGGCCAGATGTTTTTTTAGGGGGGAACATTCAGAATTTGTGGATTTGAAATTATTTTCTCTGCAGTCTAGAACTACAATTCATAATTAAACTCATCAGAATGCCTATAGTGAAAAATATATTATTCGCCCTATGAGTAGCCTTGATAATAATTCAGGTGAGATATTGTCACTAAGTGAATTACAGAGAGTCTATTATCTTCAAAGTATTTTGGATTTCAGAATTATAGGTCAGTAATATTTATCCTTTTACACACTATTGTTTATTCCCTGTTTAATCATCAAAACAATCCTGAATGCTACTCATCCTACTTTGTAGGTAAGAAAATTGAAACTCAGAAAGTATAACAGACTTGTGGATTCAAAGGCCTATTTGACTAACTCAGCCGTGGTATCTAACTGCTAAGCTGTCCTATGTTAAAAAAGCAAAGTGAGGGGATAATGTGGATGGAAGAGACATTTTTTCAAGCTGAAGGGAAGAAAATCTTTAAACTGCTTCCCACATTTAGAAATCATTAGGGGAACAAAGGTGTTAGATTTGTATGAATTTTCTTAATTTTTTTAAAATTTATTTCTGAGAGAAAGAGACTGCATGAGCAGGGGAGGGTCAGAGAGAGAGGGAGACACAGATTGTGAAACAGTCTCCAGGCTCTGAGCTAGCTGTCAGCACAGAGCCTGACGCCGGGCTCGAACCCATGAACTGTGAGATTATGACCTGAGCTGAAGTCAGACGCTCAACTGACTGAGCCACCAAGGTACCCCATATTTATATGAATTTTGTAATTGTGAAAAAGCAGAGATTGTTTCTTGACCTTAGTCACCTTTGGATTCAATCACTGAGAAATCTGACATCTGCTTTTCCCATTAGGCATCTTCTCTTCTATTCTGGAAGGTATACATTCTGTTTTTGAAAAATGTAAGATTTGGTTTAATATATCAATTTGCTTAATCAGACTCCTGAAATCTCAGTAATAAGATGCATAACAAGGAAAGTTGTAACAGAAATTTGGAGCTAGACTCGGATGAGCTTAAATCTCAATTTACTACTTACATACCATGAACAATCACCAAACCCCAGATCTTTCACTGAAAACTGGAATAATAATAGCTATCCAACAGGGTTCTGGAATAATAATAGCTATCCAACAGGGTTCCTATGTGGATAAAAGAGATGGTAAGTGCTTAATAAATGGTTGGTACTCAGTAAATGGCAATCATGATAAGTCCCATTTTATTTATTATTTATTTTTTATTTTTAAATAGTTTATTGTCAAGTTGGTTTCCATATAACACCCAGTGCTCACCCCCACAAGTGCCCTCCTCCATGCCCACCACCCCCATTCTCCTCCCCCCCATACCCATCAGTCCTCAGTTTGTTCTCAACATTCAAGAGTCTCTCATGGAAGTCCCATTTTAAAAATGAGGAAGAAGGTACATTTAATAAGGTGACTTGCCCTGGGAAGGAAGTCCCAAATCATCTGTCATCCAATTTCATTAAACAAAAGGAGAGAGATACAGAGTGACAGATACTTCAGAGTCTCTCAAGAGGTTGCAGTCAAGTTGCCTATCATCTTGAGTGGTACAGTCATCTCAAGGCTCACCTTTGGCTGAATAATCAGCATCCAAGCTCATTCATATGTGTGTGAGAAGGCCTGGTTTTTCTGGGCTCTTGGACCAAGGGCTGCAGTTTCTATCTAGCTGTTGTCTACAGACCTTCCTCAGTTCCTTGCCAATGGACCTCTCCATGGGCAGCTCATTACCTAGAAAAGGGCTTCTCCCGGAGTTAGAAAAGGGCTTCTCCCGGAGTAAGTGATATGAGAGAGCAAGAAAAAGAGAACAAGGGAGAGAATGTCCAAGATAGAAACCATAATCTTCTGTAACCTAAACTTTGAAATGATGTACCTTAAAAGTAAGTACCTTTACTTCTCCATAACATACTGATCACGAGACCATCTCTGGTTCAAGGTGAAATGGTGTTACATAGGGTATGAATTCCAGAAGGCAAGGTTACTGGGGACTGTCTTGGAGGCTAGATAGTTTTTGGAGCATCCTCAAAAAATATTGAGAATGCTTAAGTAGAAAAAGTTACCTTCATATTTGGGAATAGAGTGTGTATGCTGAAGCAATAGGCTAAAATGCTTATCACAGTATCTGCCATTATTGGTATTCAGTAAATAATAATTTCCTTCATATTTTGAGTAAATAATATTAAATAAGAAATTCAGCTATTTACAAGAGTTTGTAGTTATATAAGCTTCTTTATTCTGCTATTGTGAAGTGAAAATAAGAACAAAAATAGTGAATTGTTACAATTATTTCATAATAACCTTTCTATAAGCAATATTAGACATGTTCCTATTCTCACTTTTGCAATATTAATAGCATTATCAAACGACAGTTAATTTTAAGGGATTTTTAAAATTCTTATTTATTTTTGAGAGAGAGATCAGAGAGAGAGAGAGAGAGACAGACAGAGAGACAGACAGAGTGCAAACAGAGGAGGGACAGAGAGAGGGAGACACAGAATCAAAAGCAAGCTCCAGGCTCTGAGCTGTCAGCACAGTACTTGAACTCACCAACAGCAAGATCATGACCTGAGCAGAAGTCCGAGGCTTCACAGATTGAGCCATCCAGGTGCCCCTAATTTAAGGTTTTTTAAAACCACTTCCAGCTTGTTGAGGGTATTTTGTATTTTGCTAGATATCACATCAACGCTCATATCAACTGGACAGACAAAAGCTGCAATATGTTGTAGTGTCACAGGATTCTCGCACAGAGTTGTGGTACTAAAGCTTTTCTTTCTAGGAAGCAACTTTGTTTGGTGCCGGCACTGCTCAGTTGGGTTCATACTCAATGAACTGAGCCCTGAACACCACGTGGTATAGTTTTTAATACATTTTTACCTTTTTGCCTCCCATAAGATGGTCTGATTAATTGGTCTCATGTTATAAGGTCACGAAGGATGTTGTAATCTATGCACACATGTAGTCAGGTTGCCTTGAGGCTTTTCTTTTTTTCCTTAGGGAAGGGACACTACCACAGAAGGGCTTTTCTTTCACATGACTCAAAAGGCAAATGATCAAGTAAATGAAAGGCCTACTCCAGGCATTTCATTATTTAGGGCAAAGGACTGGTTTCAACCTCCACTCGCTGTAGAGGTGAGATTACTAATAGTCCGCATGGCTTTGTGACTATCAGAATTGTACATGGTTAAGCTTCTGATTTACGGAGCAGTGAGCCTACAGTTGGGTCTTTGTGAAGCCATATTTTAGCCTAAAAAGGCATAGTTAAAACTGCTGAACAACTTAGATCAGAAGAGTATAAACAAAGGAATTCTGTATGTAATAGAAGCCTAATGCTCAATAGTGCTTCTGTCTCCCAAACACCATGGATATAAATGTTAATTTATAAATGCTAATTGATAATGGTAGATCTGAGGTCTTCTTCCCATTTTGTATGATGAGTATTATAAAAATTGTAGAGAACACACCAATCAATGTATTGAATGTAGTGATTAGGAACCTTATATCCAAGTGTGTATGGGGTGGGGGGGATGTGGTTTCTAGAAAGGAAGAACTATGAACACAAACTGCCTAAGGAGACCTGCCAGTCATACTCTGGAGGTCTGAGCCGGGATGCAAAATAATTAGCTTAAGCACTTGTTTGAATTGCTTTTAAACAAATACATTGTTCAAAGTGACTGCAATTTTCTTTTTCCAGGAAGAGCATACAATTAAAATTTCAGTGTGTGGGGGAAAAAAGGGGCCGGTGTGGAGTATTGCTGGATGATAAATTAATCTAAAAATGTGTGATTTCAGAGGTCTGTTTTTCTATCCCCCCACCCCCTTTCCTTTCTAATCAAATGATAGGGAGTAAAAACTCAATTTTAATGAGTTAATTTTCTGTGTCTGACTTTTGACAAAATATCTTGTTTAAATATTATGATGAAAATGTTATGATGGGCTATGCCTTTTTATGCCTACTCTACCAATAAGGAAGATTAGGCTCCGAGATACTAAGAAATGTGCCTGAGGTTACAAAGTAACTGAAGGAAGCCAGTTGGTCTGACTCCAAACTCTGTTTTTAATCCATTTACCCTCCTGCATTCCTGGCTGTTTGAAAATATGTTGGTGATCATCAAAAGAAGCCAACTCAATGTCTGAGTATTTGTCATTAACAAAGTGAATTTAAAATACATCATTTTAATATGTTCTGGGAAATATTTCAAAAGATTTAAATATATTTTAAAATAACAATAGTTATTCATAACTTTATTGCTATAGACAACTGAAGAATCTATTTGAATAATTTTTTTAAGTTCACAGATTTTCATAGCATAGAACTTCATTACTCGTAAGCTTGGCAAGTTTCCATAATAAAGATTTATATGGAAAGGTGGAGTGTTCTTATTCTGCAAGGAAATAAAAATGATTAATCAACCAAATGATCTTTTTTCTAGTAAAACATCTGGTGTTGTATAAATATAATAAACATTAGAAATAAGTTGGCTGCTGTGAGCTTTGACAGATCACTGTGAAATAAAGGGAGAGGTCCTTCTCTATTCTAAATATAAAATTTAACAAAAAAAATCCTCTTAGCATCTGGTTCTGGATGAACACTGGTATCTAAACTGCTCATTGATATTGTTCCCAAGTGAAAGATATTCCTCATTGAATTGTAGAATCTATTTTCCTGTGGTGCATACAATTAACTTGTTGAAATTTAGATACTCTAGAGAGCATAGAATCATTACTTCCGAAAGACCATACTGACAGCCAAGTAATAGAACAAGGCCTCCAGTAAATTTATACTGAAAGGCTTGTATAAGGTCAAAATTGGGAACTGGATGAAATTATCTGGGGAAATTCAGAGATCAGATTTAGATCTACATGTATTAACAACTTCATTTGCATAAATTATAGAACAATATTATATAACATGTTAAAATATATCTTCATTTATTATAAATGGGAATTGAAAAAAGTTTGCTCGTGAATTAAACTTGATTTTCTTTAAATACCGACTAACTGGAAAATATTCTATAACTTAAATTAGTGACACATTGCTTGTAACAACCAACTTTTAAGATACTAAATGTAATTTTCTTAACTATACAAATTATACTACCCAAATTCATAATTATAGAATAAGGTATATTTCACTTTATGAAATCATCAAATACACTGTTAGTTTACACCATTGTCAAATTTAAAAAGTATTAAAAACCAAGTGACAAAATTCAAAATATAAATGCATTTTCACCTGCCAAATGAAAGTGTCCCAGATTTACAGACTTTAGCCCTTTCTTAATTTTATTGATGTGTACTTGACATATATATGAGTTTCAGGTGTAGAACATCATGACTTGACATTTGCATACCCTGAAAAATGATCACAATAAGTCTCATTTCTCTTTCACCATGTTAAGTTACATAATACACAATACAGCATTATTAACTATAGTCACCATAATGTACATTACATCCCCATGACTAATTTATCACATGACTGGAGCTTGTACTTCTTGACATCCTTCTCCCATTTTACCTAACCCCCTGATTGCCCCTCCTCTCTGGCAACCAGCAGTCTGTTCTCTGCACCTGTGGATTTTGTTTTGTTTTGTTTGTTTGTTTAGATTTCACATATAACTGAAATAATAAAGTATTTGTTTTTCTCTGACTTATTTCACTTAGCATAATATCCACAAAGTCCATCCATGTTGTCATGACTGGCGGGATATCTTTTTTTTATGCCTGAGTAGTACTCCGTTGTGTGTGTGTGTGTGTGTGTGTGTGTGTGTGTGTGCATGCATACCACATCTTCTTTATGCATTCATCAATCATTGGACACTGGTTGTTTCCATATCTTGGCTGTAATGAATACTGCTGTGGTGAACAAAGGGGTACATATATCTTTCCAAATTAATAATTCCATTTTCTTCACATAAATTCCCAGAAGTGGAATTGTTGGATCATGTGATAATTCTATATTTAGTTTCTTGAGAAAACTGTATCTTATTTTCCATAGTGGCTGTACCAATTTACATTCCCCCCAACAGTACAAGAGTTCTTTTTTCTCCATATCTTTGTCAACACTTGTTATTTCTTGTTTGTTTGGTAATAGCCATTCTGACAGGTAGGAGATATTTCACTGTAGTCCTGACTAGCATTTTTCTGTGATGAATGTCTTTTCATGTACCTGTTGCCCATCAGTTTGTTTTCTTTGGAAAAATATCTATTCAGATCTTCCGTTCATTTGTGAGATTGTTTCAGATTGAGATTGTCAGATTGTTTAGTATTGAATTGTAGGAATTATTTATATGTGTTGGATATTAACCCCTTATTGGATATATGATTTACAAATATCTTCTCCCATTCAGTAGGTCACTTTTCTGTTTTGTTGATTATTTCCTTTGCTGTGCAGAAGCTCTTTATTTTGATGTAGCCTCATTTGTTTATTATTGCTTTTGTTACCATTGCCTTTGGGGTCAGAGCCAAAAAAATATCTCCAAGAGAAATGTTGAGAAACTCATTGCCTGTGTTTTCTACTAGGAATTTTGTGGCTTCTGGTCTTATATTCAAGTCTTTAACCTATTTTGAGTTAATTTTTGTATATGGTGTAGGACAGTAGTCCATTTTTATTCCTTCGCATGTGCCTCTCCATTTTTCCCATCAACTTTTATCAAGACTGCTCTTTCCCCATTGTGTATTTTTCCCTCCTTTGTCATAAACTAATTGACCATGTATGTGTAGGTTATTTCTCTGCTCTTTTTCCTGATCTGTTGATCTCTGTGTCTGCTTTTATTTTATTATTATTGTTTCTGCCAATACCACATTGTATTGATTACTAGAGCTTTGTAATATAGTTTGAAATCAAGGAGCATGATGCCGCCAGCCTTGTTCTTTTTTCTCAAGATTTCTTTGGCTTTTCAGGATCTTATGAGGTTTTCTACACATTTTATAATTGTTTGTTCTAATTCTGTGAAAAATACTATTGGGAGCTTTTTAGTGATTACATTGAAACCATATATTGCTTTGGGTAATACTGGACATTTCAACCATATTAATTCTTCCAATGTCTAAGCAAGGAATAGCTTTTATTTTTTTGTGTATTCAATTTCTATCAATATCTTACAGTTTTCAGTACAGGTCCAGGTGTTCCAACTCTTTGGTTTAGTTTATTCCTAGGCATTTTATTATTTTTGATGCAGTTTTATATGGAAATGTTTTCTTAATTTCTCTTTCTCATAGTTCATTGCTAATGTCTAAAAATGCAAACCATTTTTATATATTGGTTTTGTATCCTGCAGCTTTACAAAATTTGTGAATTCTAACACAGTGTTTGTTTTTTTTTTTGGTGGAGTCTTTGAAAGGGGTTTCTGTGTGTAAAATCATGTTGTCCACAAAAAGTTGTCAGTTTACTTCTTTTATTCCAATATAGGTAATTTTTGTTTTTTTGCCTTTTGCTCCAGTTTGGACTTCAAATACTATGTTGATTGAAAATGGTGAGAGTGGACATCCTTGCCTTGTTCCTTATCAAAGATGAGAAATTTGCAGCTTTTTCACATTACTTATGAAATTAGGTGTGGGCTTGTCTTGTATGGCTTTTATTAAGGTAAAGCACATTTCCTCTATACCCACTGTATTGAGATGTTTTATTACAAACGGAGTGAATTTTGTCAAATGCTTTTGCTCCCTCTATTGAGATGATCATATGATGTTTACCTTTCATTTTATTAACGGGGTGTAATACGTAATTTTTTTGTGGGGGTTGAATCATCCTTGTACCACTGGAAATTATCTCACTGGATCATGGTATATGATCTTTTTAATGGATTCCTAAATTTTTGTTAAGGAGTTTTGCATCTATGTTCATCAGGGATATTGGCCTATAATTTTCTTTTTTCGTGCAATTTTTGTCTGGTTTTGATATAAAGGGTGATACTCCCCTTGTAGAATGAGTCCGGAGGGAGCATCCCCTCCTTTTCAATGTTTTGGAAGATTTTGAAACAATAGCTGTTAAATTTTCTTTGACTGTTTGGTAGAATTCCCAGGTGAAGCCGTTTGGCCCTGATTTTGTTGGAGATACTTAATTACTGACTCAATTTCTTGCTGGAAATGGGTCTAATCAGGTTTTCTAGTGTTCCATTACTCAATTTCATAAAATTGTATGTATTTCTAAAAATTTATCAGTTTCTTCTAGGTTGTCCAGTTTGTGGTGTATGATTATTCATAGTAGTTTCTTATGGTCCTTTGTATTTCTTTAGTATCAGTGGTGACTTGTCCTCTTTCATTTCTGATTTTATGTATCTGTGCCCTCTGTCTTTTCTTGGTGAGTATAGGAAAGGTTTATTCATTTTGCTTATCTTTTGAAAGAACAAGCTCTTAGCTTCGCTGATCTTTATTGTCTTTTTAGAATCTATTTCATTTATTTATGCTCTGATGTTTATTAATTTCCTTTCTTCTACCAAATTTGGGCTTCATATGTTCTTCTTCTACTAACTCCCTTAGGTGTAAAGTTAGATGGTTTATTTGAAAATTTTCCTATTTTGTAAAAGTTTTTTTTTTAAAGTTTATTTATTTTGAGAGAGAGAAAGAAAGAGAGAGTGTATGTGTGCTGGCATCAGTGAGATAGGGGAGAGACAAAGGGAGAGAGGCTCTTAAGCAGGCTCTACTCTGTCAGCACAGAGCCTGATGAGGGGATTCAGGTCTTGAACCATGAGGTCATGACCTGAGTCAAATCAAGAGTCTGATGTTCAACCAAGTAAGCCACCCACGTGCTCCGTATTTTTCTTGATTTTTAAGGTATGTTTGTATTCCTCTGAGCTTCTCTCTTGGAACTGCTTTTGTTGCATCCTATAGAGTTTGGTATGTTATATTTCCCTACAATACTTTGTATTTTTCTCTTTTGATTTATTCCTTGATCCATTGGTGTTCAGTAGCATGTTGTTTAATCTTAACATATTTGTGACTTTTCCAGTTTTATTTTTTGTGACTGACTTCTCGTTTTCTACCACTGTGGTCTGGACCATGCTTGATAAAATTTTAATCTTAAATTTATTGAGACATGTTTTGTCTCTTAACATATGATCTGTCCTAGAGAATGTTCCATGTGCACTGGAGAAAAATTCATATTTTGCTGCTTTTAGATGGAATGTTCTGTATGTTTTTTTTAAATCCATCTCCTCTAATGTGTCATTTAAGGGTGATGTTTCATTATTGATTTTCTGTCTGGATGATCTATCCATTGACGTAAGAGAGGTATTGAAGTCTCCTACTATTACTCTATTGCTGTAGTTTCTCCATTTAGGTCTGTTAATATTTGCTTTATAATGTTAGATGCTCTATGTTAGGTACATAAATATTTACAAAGGTTTCTCTTCTTGCTGGATTGACCACTTTATCATTATGTAATACACATTTTTGTCTTTTATTTCAATCTTTGTTTTAAAGTCAGGTTTTTGCTATAAGTATAGCTACCCAAGTATTTTTTAAAAATTTTTAATATTTATTTTTGAGAGAGAGAGAGAGACAGTGTGAGGAGGAGAGGGGCAGAGAGATAGGAAGACACAGAATCTGAAGCAGAATACAGTCTCTGAGTTGTCAGCACAAAGCCCAAGGCGGGACTCGAGCTCACAAACTGCAAGATCATGACCTGACCCGAAGTCAGTCGCTTAACCAACTGAGCCACCCAGGTGCCCTCCAAACATTTTTATTTTGTTTCTGTTTGCATGAAATACCATTTTCCATCCCTTCACTTTCATTCTGTGTGTTTTCTTATATTTGAAGTCTGAAGTGAATCTCTTATATACGGCATATAGAGGATCTTGTTATATTCATTCAGCCACTCTGTCTTTTCATTGGAGAAAATAGTCCACTGATATTTGAAGTAATTATAGATAGGTATGTACGTATTGCCATTTTGTTAATTGTTTTCTTGCTGTCTCATAGTTCCTTTCTGTTTAAGGAGATTTTTCTGCAAGCCAGATGGGAGTGCCATGATATATTCAAAGTGCTAAAAGCCAAACAAAATTTTTCTTCTCTTGCTCTCTTTCTTTGTGATTCAATGAGTTTCTTTAGTGTTTTGTTTAGATTCCATTTTCATTATCTTTTCTGTATCTACTATAGGATTTTGCTTTGTGGTTACTATTATGTTTACATATATCAGGCTATCTGTATACCAGCCTATTTCAAGTTAGTAGCAAGTTAAGTCTGAATGCATTCTAAAACTACATTTTTACTCCTCACTTCCCAAATTTTTTACATCACATTTCACCTTTTTATTTTGTGTATCCTTTAACTAATTCTTGTAGGTAAACTTATTTTTACCACTTTTGTCTTTAACCTTCATGTTAACTATATAAGTGATTAGTCCATTAGCTTTATCAGTTATTTCTTTACTTTGATGTGATTTCTCATAGTACCTTTACTTACCTGCTCAAGAAGTTTCTTTAGTGGGGAGTCTGAGGGGCTCAGTCAGTTAAGCTTCCAAGTCTTGCTTTTGGCTCAGGTCATGATCTCACAGTTTGTGAGTTCAAGCCTCACATCAGGCCCTGCACTGACCATGTGGAGCCTGCTTGGGATTCTCTCTGTCTCTCTCTTTCTCTCCATAAATAAATAAACATTAAAAAAAAGAAGTTTCTTTATTTTCTTGTATAACTGTTTTAGTAGTGGTGAATTCCTTTAGCTTTTGCTTATATAGAAAAGTCTTTATCTCTCCTTCAATTTTGAATAACTTTGCTGGGTATTATGGTTGGAAGCTTTTTGTTTCTTTTGCTTGTTTTTGTTTGGCTTTTAGCAGTTTGAATATATCCTGCCACTCCCATCTGGCTTACAGGAAAATCTGCTTATAGACTTATAGAGGTTCCCCTGTGCGTAACAGGCTATCTCTTGCTTTTACTTCTTTTTTTCTTTCTCTCTTTATTCCTGTCTTTTTTTCTTTCTCTAAGTTTTTATTTAAATTCTAGTTAGCTAACATACAGTATAATATTGGTTTCAGGAGTCAAATTTAGTTACTTATCACTTACATATTAACACCCAGTGCTCATCACAAGTGCCCTCCTTAATACCCATCAACCATTTAGCCCATCCCCCACCCAGCTTCCTCCATCAACTCTGTTTGTTCTTTATCATTGAGTCTCTTATGCTTTGTTTCTCTCTCTCTTCTTTCTTCCCCCATCCTATCTGTTCATCTGTTTTGTTTTCTAAATTCCACATATGAGTGAAATCGTATAGTATTTGTCTTTCTCTGACTCACTTATTTCATTTAACATAATACACTCTTGCCCCATCCACGTCATTGCAGATGGCAAGATTTCATTCTTTCTGATGGCTGAATAATATTCCATTATGTATATGTGTGTGTCTCTGTATATATATATATATATATACCACTTCTTTATCATTTCGCTGGTTAATGGACATTTGGATTCTTTCCATTATTTTGGCTGTTGTTGATAATGCTGCTGTAAACATTGGGGTGCATATATCCCTTCACATCTGTATTTTTTGTATCCTTTGGGTAAATACCTAGTAGTGAAGTTGTTGGGTTGTAGGGTAGCTCTATTTTTAACTTTTTGAGGAACCTCCATACTGTTGTCCAGAGTGATTTTACCACTTTGCATTTCCACCAACATTATAAGAGGATTTCCTTTTCTCTGCATCCTTGTTAACATCTGTTGTTTTCTGTGTTGTTCATTTTAGCCACTCTTACAGGTGTAAGGTGGTATCTCATTGTGGTTTTGATTCCTATTTCCCTCATAATGAGTAACGTTGACCATATTTCATGTGTCTGTTAGCCCTCTCAATGTCTTCTTTGGAAAAGTGTCTATTCATGTCTTCTGCCCATTTCTTCACTGGATTATTTGTTTTCTGGGTGTTGAGTTGATAAGTTCTTTATAGATTTTGGATACCAAATCTTTATCAGATATGTCATTTCTTGCTACTTGTAAAGATTCTCTCTTCATCTGTAACTTTTTAAATTTTAATTATAATGTACCTTGGTATGATTCTCTTTGAGTTCATCTCTTTTAATAATCTCTAGGCTTCCTGTATCTGGATGTCTGTTTCCTTTCTCAGGTTAGGTGAGTTTTCAGCAATTATTTCTTCAAATAAATTTTTTTCTATACCTTTCTCTCTAGAGAATAGAGGTATACCTTCTCCTTCTAGAACCCCTATTATGCAAATGCTGTTCAGCTTGACTTTGTTCCACAATTCACATAAGCTATATTCACTTTTCTTCTCCATCCCTCCCTCCCTCCCTCCCTCTCTTTCTCTCTCTCTTTCTCTGTTTGGGTGAATTCCAGTGCCTTGTCTTCCAGGTCACTAATCCATTCTTCCACTTCATCTGCTTTTGAATCCCTTTAGTGTATTTTTCAGTTCAATTATTGCATTCTTCAACTTTGTGACTTCTGTTTGGTACTTTCTTATATTTTATATCTTTTGTTGAAGTTCTTACTGTGTTTATCCATTCTTCCCAGGAAATCAGTGAGCATATTTATGGCCATTACTTTGGACTTTTTATCAAGTACATTGACTCTCTCCATTTCATTAAGATTTTTGGCGGTGGGGGGGGGGTTGTTTATCTTGTTCTTCCTCTATTTCCTCATTCCACTTGGCTGATGCGTTTGTTTTTATAAGGTGAAAGAACTCTTTCCCACTCTTGAAGGAGCAGTCACAAGAAGGATGAGTATGTGTTAGTCCATTCAGTGTGTACAGCGCCCTGTCGTGGTAGCCTGCCAAGAACTGTGTCTCCAATTGTTTCAGTCCTGTGCAGCCCAGAAATGAAAGCATCCCTGGTCACCAGAGCCAGGCATTCAAAGGACATCTCCTGTGTGGAGTGTGCATGTCTACTGAATTGAGTGGGACAGGGCCATGGGGAATACAAGGTTGGAGTGCACCTGCCCATTGAGTTTAGCATATCAGGGGCACAGGGGACCCCTGCGTGGGTTCACCAGGTATATCAGGGTAGGGCCACGGGAATGCAACAGGGCAGGGCAAGCAGTGGTAGCGGGATAGGAGCAGAGTACAAAATTGGTGCCTGCCAGAGCCTCTGTCCTTAGATATTTCCAACAGACCCCTTCCCCTCCAGCAAATGCTTTAAGATTAGCAAATGAATCTTCTTTACATATTATGTAGGTACTTTCCAACTCACTCTTTCTGCACTGGGCCCTAGAGTGGATAAGTCTGTGCATGAGCACTCTAAGGGTAATTCTCAGGGTTTTTGATAGGCCCTTTGTTTCTCCTGGACCTAAACACCATTGTTCTTCAAAATTAGATGTTTTGGGGGCTTATCTCTTTAGTACAGGTCCCAAGGGCTGGGGTGCCTGATGTGGGGCTCAAGTTTTTAACTCCTTGGATATATTCTCTGCATATCTTGTGTGTGAGTTCTTGTAAGTTATTGTGCCAGGGGTGGGTTTTTTATGCGATGGCATCTCTATCTTTTCTGTCTCGGTGTGTCCTTTTATCCTTTGTTGTCAAGAGTTTGTTCAGCTAGTTTTCAGGAATTTTTCTGACAGATTTATTTTATATGTAGCTATTGATTTGATGTGTCCATGGAGGAAAGTAAGTTCATGGCCTTCTTATGCTGCCATTTCGAACCACCACCCCTATTTTTAACATAACTCTTTTTCTTAACCAAAAATAATACCTGGTGTTACATTTAATTTTGATGTCACTGAATAAATAAAGCAGAAGGAAATTTTTCTCATTACTTCTTTCAAAATTGTTCTTTAGAGCTCTTTTTAACCATATAACTATATACATATTGCACAGCCAGATGAACCTCACATGAGAAAAATGCCCCAGATCACCTTGTATAAATGTAAATGCTATACTCAAATAAGTACTTATAAGTTCATACTCAATGAATATAACAATAACCAGAAGTCCAAAGGCATATTTTATGATTATTATCACAATGAAATGAAATTACCTGGTATTTTTCTGGATAATTCAACTAGATGTAGGGTAGAGTTATTCACTACATATTTTCATTTTTTTAAGTTTAATTGTTACTAGTAAGAATTTTAGAAGTGAGATAAAGCCATTTAAAAATTAATTTCTAGCATGGAAGAGGGCACTTGTGTGGATCAGCACTGGGTGTTACATGGAAACCAACTTGACAATAAACTATTAAAAAAAATAATCAAAGCAGCAACCTCCATCTATACAGTAAGCTCTGTGATAAGCTAATAAATGGAAGAAATACCATAAAAAATTTAATTTCTAGAGAAACATTTGTAGAGATAGGCTTATCTAAATGTGATACAAAGAAAGAACTAGAAGGAAAGAAGTATTGGAAGAACACAGAGTTATGAGCAGAGATTTGCAAAAATGAATACATTACATTTTAGTAGGTTAAGCAGTTAAGGTGAATGTCCATGCTTAAAGAAATAGTATCTTATAAAATCAATTTAAGTTCATCAAACTAAAATTTTAAAAATTGAACTACTATAAGAGCAAACCTTTATATTCTCAATCATATAACAATAACTGGCATTTATTGAATGCTGATTTGTGTCAGGAATTGTAGCAAACCAGCACCTTTTATTTGTTATCTCATTACCTTTTGTATTCCTCTCAATAGCATGAAATAGGCACCTTTGTTATTTGTATATCAGAGTTGAGGAAACTAGCATTTAGTGGGACAGTTCATTCAGATCAACAATGAAGTGAGAGAGTCACCAGAGAGTTACATTTCTTATTCTGGAGTCCACGGACTTCAGTTCTGTGCCAGGATTCCGCTTCAAACACAATTGGTAAAATTATGTTCTCATTCAACTGGAGATTACATCCTAAAAATGTCTACTTCTTAGGAAAAAGAAATAGAACACTTCTGAGGAAAGAAAAGAGACCAAGATCAGAGTAATGAGAGAAAAACAACACTGTTCTGTGAAGCCAGACCTAAGCCTGGAAGAAAGGCAGAAAAAGAATAACTATTAAAATAACCCAAGTGAAGGATGATGGGATTTGAAAGCAGAGCTGTGATGCTAGAGAAAGTGATGAGGGAAAATATTCAAGAAACATTCTGGAGATAAAATTTTTGGAATTTTTTACTTGAACAAATTTGGATATTGGGTGAGGCAAGTTTTGACAGTAACTCCCATATTGTTTTGATTTATTGAACCTGTGGTTTATCAATGATTAATTTGATCGTTGTACTTAAATCTAACTATCCTTACACATGTAAACACCCTGAAATAGAATTTTCATGTAAATCCCATAAGAAAGTTTATGTACATACAAGATCTAATGCTTTCTTAAATAAAGCTTCTCACCTTCTTACTGTTGAATCTGTGTTATGGACTAAATATTTAAGTCCCCAGAATTCATGTTGAGATCCTACTTCCCAGTATTATGGTAGGAAGAGGTGAGGTCTTTAGGAAGTAATTAGTATTAAATGAGGAAATGAGGGTGGAGCCCTCATAAATGGAATTAGTGACCTTATAAGGGTCACAGAGAACTTGCTTTGTCTTTCCGCTCTTTACCAGTTGAGGAAACAAGAAGTAGCCAGTCTACAGCTCAGAGCAGTGTTCTCACCAGTACCTGACCATGCTGGTTGGCACTGTGTTAAGACACCCAGTCTATGGTACTTCATTATAGCAGTCCAAGATAACTAAGAGTCTTCTCTTTTACTTTCTTCTTCTTCTTTTTTTTTTTTTTTTTTTACATTTCTGACACATTTAATATTGCATGTTAGAAGTATTTCTTTTAAGCTCTCTGTGATCAGTGAGCACATTTCCATTTCAGGGGCAGTTTTGAAAGATTAGTCTGTATTATTTCCTGCATAAAATATACATTTTTGAGAGCTTTGCTCTATGGTAGAGTATTTATACATTTGAATTAGTACAGAGATAGGTAAGGTTTGTGAAAGAAGTAGACATTGAGAAAGTACATAGTCTGCTGCCTATGCCACATTTTCTTTAGATCTTCTAAAGATTTTCTGTGGATCTTTAGAACTCTAATAATTTGTACTAGAGTTCTCCAGAGAAATAGAATCAATATTATATATATATATATATATATATATGTATCCTATATATATGTGAGTATATATAGATAAGAGACAAGAGATTTATTTCAGGAACCCTGTGATAGTAGAAACTAGAAGCTCAAAATTCCAATAAGAGTTGATGTTGCGGTCTTAAGTCTAAAAAGTAATCTAGAGACAGAATTTCTTTCTTCTCAAGGTGTTAATATTTTTTCTTAAAGCCTTCAACTGATTGGATGAGGCTCACCATGTTATGGAATATAATCTACTCAATGTCTACTGATTTAAATGTTAATCACATCTAAAAAGAACCTTTACAACGTTTACACTGGTATTTGAGCAGACAAGAAGTCAACATAGTCTAGCCAAGTTGACACATAAAATTAATTGTCATATAATTCTTCTGTGCCCATCCATTAGTTTATGGATGTTGATGTGTTACTTATAAGTCATTTTATGATTCTCATGGGTTTTTAACACGTCAGTAAAAAAAGTGATTAGCTTAGGACACTCCATTCTTTCTGATTAGAGGCCAGTGCATCAAGTGAGATCCATCAGAACCAGTTTATACTTACTTTTTCTATTTACATAAATGTTATGCCAGTATTTACCTAAGATGCAAGAGAATTCGATTTCTAAGCCATTTCTTAGTTTTTCTTAGCTATTTCTTTAGCTTCTCTTTGATGGAGAAGCTAAAAATACCGTATTTTAACAGGAAATAGAGTTATTTTTCTTATGTACTAATTGATGGAAAAAATTGTAATTTGCTTTTATTCTATTTGAGCACCCAAATAAATTTCCTTAACAAATAGAGATCAAGAAAGCTTAATGTAAAATGTAACACTGAAATTATATTATCAGATTCTATTCTACATAGAATTTTATCAAGCCTTTGATAATATTGATATCTCATGATTATACACATATGTAAAAAAAGAAAGCGTAATTTCATTAAAGAAATCTTTGAGAAAACAATTTGAGGGGCACCTGGGTGGCTCAGTCAGGTAAGCATCCAACTCTTCGTTTTGGCTGAGGTCATTTTCTCACAGTTACTGAGTTGGAACCCTGTGCTGACTCTGTGTTGAGAATGTGGAGCCTGCTTGAGATTCTCTCTCTCTCCCTCTCTCTCTGCCAGTCCCCCACTCATGCTCACTCTCTTTCACTCTTGCTCTTAAAATAAATTTAAAAAGAGAATTTAAAAAATTAATATTCAAATTTGAGGAATTTTTTATTTTATGCATTTATTTTTAATTTTTTAATGCTTATTTTTGAGAGAAAGAGAGAGAGAGAGAGAGAGCAAGCAGGGAAGGGGCAGTGAGAGGGAGACACAGAATCTGAAGCAGGCTCCAGGCTCTGAGCTGTCAGCACAGACCCTGATGCTGGGCTTGAACTCCTGGACCCGTCAAATAATAACCTGAGCTGAAGTTGGCCCTCCAACTAAATGAGCCACCCAGGTGCCCTTTGAAGAATTTTTTTATTATGAAAATTTATAAACATTTATATAAGTTGAAAACAACTATAAACATTTTAGCATGTATCATTAAATTTTTCATTATTTCTTTACATTTCCTTTCAGGTAAAATTTAGACATCATTAAATGTACAAGTATTAAACTATACAATTCTATAAATTTTGGCAAATGCACAAGAGTGTGTATACAAATAGCTATTAAATATTGCCATTCATCCAAAAGTTCCCTCCTGCTCCTTCCCACTCAGTCTTCAGTACCAGCCTTTAATAGTTAATCACTGTTCTGACTTTTTCTTTATCGTAGACTCAGTTTGCCCATTATAGAATTATGCATAATTAGAGTCCTATAGCTTGTGTGCTCTTTTGTGTAAGACTTCTGTCACTCAGAATATGTTGACAAATTTGTGATTATAAATATATTTATGTGTATGTATGTGCTTTCTGTTAGGTTTTGGCATTTTGGCAAGTATATTTTCATGATTCATAACATACACAGTAGAAAAATACTACACATAATTTATCTAATACTAGGTTTTGGCATTTTGGCAAATTTATTTTCATGATTCATTAACACACACATTAGAAAAAAACTACACATAATTTATCTAAAACTTTTGAGCACCTACAGTAGAGAAATCAATATATTTTCTTTTTAAATTTATTCAATGGCTACATATTTGGGAGTTAACAGTTTAACTGGAGAAACATGTGTAAGTCAGAAATATGATTCTATTTGTTAAAGTTAGGCACAATCTACTGTCAGAGGCACAGACAGCTACATGTAAAGGAATGAAACTAGGGATGCCTGGGTGGCTCAGTCACTTAAATGTCCAACTCTTGATTTCAGTGCAAGTCATGATCTTATGGTTCATGAGAGTGAGCCCTGTGTTGGTCTCTGCAGTGATAACTCAGAGCCTGCTTGGGATTCTTTCTGCCCCTCCCCTGCTCTCTCTCTCTCTCCCTCTCAAAATAAATAAATAAGCATTTTTTAAAAGACATAAATTTAAGATCTGAAATCATAAACTCCTAAAAAAGTACTTTGGCAGGGATTTCTTTGACATTGGTCATAGAAGCATTTTTCTAGATATGTCTCCTCAGAGAAGAGAAACACAAACAAAAATAAAGCATTGGACTACACCAGAATATAAAGCTTTTGCACATTGAAGGAAAGCAAACTACTAAATGAGAGTAGGTATTTGTAAATGATATATCCAGTAAGGGGTTAATATCCAAAATGTAAAGGATTTATGCAATTCAGTCCCCCCCACCCAAAAAAACCCACACATAATCTGATTTAAAATTGGGCGGAGGAACTGAATAGATATTTCCAAAGAAGACATACTCCTGGCCAACAAACACAGGAAAAGATGCTCAACATCACTAATCATGAAGGAAATGCAAATAAAACCCTCAATGATCTATTACCTTACAGCTGTCAAAATGGCTAAAGTAAAAAAGATGAGAAATAACAGGTGTTGGCAAGGATGTGGAGAAAAAGGAACTCTTGAGCTGTGTTCATACGACTGCAAATTGGTGCAGCCACTGTGGAAAATAGGATGTAGCTTCCTCAAAAACTAAAAATAGAATTTCCATATAATTCAGTAATTCCACCACTGGATATTTCCCCAAAGAAAATGAAAACACTAATTCACAAAGCTATATGTACCCCTATGTTTATTGCAGCATTATTTACAGTAGCCAAAATATGAAAACAAGTGTTCATCTATAGATGAATGGTAAAGAAAATATATTATGTGTGTATATTTAATGTATATATTTTATGTATATAATATATATAATGAAATATGACTCTGCCTTAAAAATAATGAGATCTTGCCACTTGCAGCAATTAGTGTATGCAACTAGTGTACATCTAGAGAGTGTAGCACTAAGTGTAATATATCAAAGACAAATACCATATGATTTCACTCACATATAGAATTTAAGAAACAAAATGAATGGACAAAGTAAAAAACAGACAAACAAAAAATAGACTCTTAAATATAGAGAACAAATCCTTAGCTGTCAGAGGGGAGGTGGGTGGGGGAGGTGGGTGAAACAGATAAAGAGGATTAAGAGTATACTCATAAAAACAAGCACTAAATAGCGTATGGAATGGAATCATATTATATACTTGAAACTACTCGAAAACTACATGTTAAATATATTTTTAAAAATAGGATTTATGGCACAAAGAAGTAAATAACCAAGGATAATATGGAATTTACAGTATCACATATTTTATACTATTTAAGTTGTATTAATAACGCATGTGTATGTTTATCATATATCATACTATTTGGGAGGATTTGGGTTGTTTTTTAGTGGTATGGGTGTAACCTTGGTTCACTCTTAAAATGAATCCTGACTTAGATATATGTCAGGATTCAAATGATAGTAAGTATAGTGCATCTTTTCACTTAGTAGATAATTATAGCCTGATTTATATAAAAAACATAAAATGACTAATAGTTTTTTTAAAAACTACTATCAGAGTCAAAAATATATAAGTAACCTAAATTAAAAGACCATAGTTGGCCACCCGTGCTATAAAATAGGAATAATGTGTTGTTTTATTTATTAATAAAATATGTACAATAAATAACTAATTGTTGCATAATACGAAAAAATATACCCATAAAAATGTGAAATAAACACACAATTTCTTCATTTTTAATATTTAATATTTTTAACAACTTCCTCAGTAATCTATTAAAACCACAACTTAACAAAAATTTTAGGAATATTTTTAACTAAAAAACTGATTTAAAATAAAGAAATTAGGAAACCTACATAAACCCCTATTATAAAACCAATAACCAGTTTTCCTTCCACACAATAAATACCTGACTCAATTACATTTTAATTGGAGCCAAAAAAATATCTTCAGAGAAGATTATATTAAAATGATGACTAAGACATTCCCCAGTTTGTATGGTAGTCAGTCTGTGAGCAAGTGATAGCAGTTGCTGTGATAAGAGCAGATCACAGCCTCATAAGGTTGGGGGACATCAGAACAATATTTATTCACACTCACATCAAAATAAGAGATACGGTTTTGTTTTCAAGATATAACCATTTTATGTTTTTAAAAATAACATATTGAAAGCAATTATTTTTAAGTTTCTGTATCAAATGGTAAAGGCAAAAATGGTTTAATGTGTGATTTATAGAAATCAAAACATACAGGACTGCACATCACAGAGCTGACAAAATTGTCCGCTGGAAGCATAGTGTGACAGATTGTAGACACCTCTCACTTCTCCTAAGCATTACTAATAACTTCAAGCACAGGGAACAAGTACATGACGAAACAAACATAAAATAACTCTCTAGAGGAAAATACGAATGTTGCTTAAAATGTAAATAACATTCACACATATCAAAACATTACCTACATGGCAAAAATACCTCATAAACGGAAGAATCATAATGCAATTTACTTTTTCCTTATCATTATACTTAGATTTGACCAATGCATTTCCTATATCTACAACCTGTAGGTATTTTCCTTATCTCCAACCTGTAAAATACTTTCCATTCATTTTATTCTTTTATTTATAAATAAGTATTTAGCATATTCCCTATGTGAGACATCACATTCGACATTTGAAGTGTATTGATGAACATATAGAGCTTACATTTATCAGTGGGTAACTGAATATATAAAGATAAAACTAACATATGAATAAATTCTATAGAATGTTAAAAGGGGATCAGAAATGACAGGCAGACAGGGTGTTGGGGGACCACATACAATTTTAAAAGGCTGATCAGGCTTATCCTCATTGAGAAAATGACAGTGGAAAAACAAGGAAGCTGAAAGAGCAAACCAAGATGATATCTAAAAGATATGCTATGCAAAAGAAGAACCACTAAAAAGATTCTAAAACAAGGAAGACATGATAGCTAACCTAGTAGAGATGGGATGGGAACCATCACATATCACATTCCAACTCACATTAAGAACTTTGGTTTGATTCTGAAGGAAACTGGGAGACCGTTTGCACAAAGGAGAAAATATATAGTTGGAGAAGGATTAGGTGGTGGTCGTTTAAGGGAAAGAAAGGAATCAGACATAGGCGACTCCAAGTTTGGTTTGTGTGTTTTTTCCTTTAATCTTAGCATTGAAAGATGGATTTCTAGAGTGACCTTGTATCCCAGCTATGTATATCAATTTATGCCTGTAATCCAGTATACTCCATCTTTTACTTTGAAAATCCCTAGTTGGGATGATAAATTATATGGTTTTTCTATGGTCACTGAAAGAGAGATACAGTCAGGGGGTCAGGAGGGGTAGTGTTTAGCTGAAGTGTTTAGTTTGATTTGTCTATAGAAAATGTAGGTGGAAGTTCAAGCAAACAGTTAGATAAGAGTCTTTTTGGGGGAGGAGGGGAGAGAGAAAAAGAACATGAGAGGGGGAGAGGAGCAGAAGAAGAGAATTTTCTAAGCGTGGAGCCTGACACAAGGCTCAGTCCCACAATCTGACCTGAACAGAAATCACAAGTTGGACTTTGAACCAGCTGAACCAACCAGGCACCCCAGATATGAGTTTTATATCTCATGTCATCTCATTTTGGACTCATTAATGCATTGTGATGTAAAGCTATGAGACTATATTAGATTATCAAAAAAGATGAAATACAGATAGAAAAGGGAAAATGCCAAGGACTAAGTCAGGGACATGAACAATGAAGAGTGAATGAACCAGCCAAATAATGATGAATTTAAAAAGAATAAGCTGCCATGAGGTGGGAGGAAACCAGGAGAATGTTTCTGTCTTGGAAGAAAAATCAATAAACTATAATAAAAAGAAGCCACTTTGACCCTTAGCTAGTTAAAACAGCAGCCATTTAATTATATATCACAGTTTGTGGGTCAGGAATTTGGGCTGGCCTCACATGGGAGATTATTTTCCTCCTCATAGCATTAACTAGGTCCTCAGTGGTATTAGCTGGTGGACAGCTGATCTGAAGGGTCCAGTACATTTTCCCTCACATGTGTAGCATCTTCCCAGGGACATGTAGAAGGCTGAGTTCAACTGAGATAGTCTATTAGAGCACCTACAAATGGCATTTCCACCATGACAGTCTCAGTACAGTCAGACTTACTTCATGATAACTCAGGGCTCCCAGATGGAAGGTGTTCTTTTAAAATTTTTTAATGTTTACGTACTTTTGAAAGAGAGACAGAGTGTGTGCACATGAGCAGGGGAGGGTCAGAGAGAGATGGAGAAACATAATCCAAAGTAGGCTTCAGGCTCCAGGCTGTCAGCACAGAGCCCAACGTAGGGCTCAAACTCACAAATCACATGATCGTGACCTGAACCGAAGTTGGACTCTTAACAAACTGAGCCACCCAGGCACCTCAGGAATATGTTCTTTTAGACAACAAATTGAAGCTGCCTGTGCCTTAAGGTCTGAGTCCAGAAAGTTGGACAGTGTGACCTCCACCATATAGAAGAGGGAACATAGACCTCAGCTCTCACTGAGAAAAGTATAAAAAAAACCATGTCCACTTTCAATCTACTTTAGGAAGACTAAATATCAATTATGGCTGACAGCTAAACGTGAGGATTGGGAATTGACAGTTGGATTTAGTAACATGAGGGTCATTGGTTTCCTTTATAAGAGTGGTTTCCACATCATGGTGATGATGAAAACTTGATTAGAGTAGGTTTAAAACACAATAGGAGAGCAAGACACCTTAGATAATTTCTCCTTTGACCCGGATGATAAAATTGATCATTTTTCAAAATAATATTGCAGCTTAAATCACCCTCAGTACTTTTCTAATGCAAGAGAATTAGGTCTTTCAGAATAGTAAATATTGATCTTGGAATTCAAATATAAGTATCTTTAAGCATTTGGTGTTTTCCAATCTCTTTTAGCTATCATTGAAGTGAAAATGCTGGAATTATATCCTACAATAATGAAATAGCAAAAAAATTTCATAATTTAAGCATAGACTTCATGTATTCTTTCACATCCTCACTATCATCCGCCTCAAACCAGACATTAAGGAGTAAAATTAAAAACCAAAAACACAATCCACCCTCTTCTAGTCCAGCCAAAACATAAATACTTTATATCTTGTTTTATTATATTTTACATTAATTTTATAATTTTAAAATATAGTTTTGCTACCAAATTTATGGTTTTGAAATGATATAATTTGTCGAGAAATATAGGGGAAAATATCTGGCAACTGGGCAGAGAATAGCAGTAATAAATAAGCCATTTTGTAAAAGATAAAAGATTTTATGATCTGAAGAGAAACGCGAATGTTGAATAAGTCATTTGGGAATAAAGATACATGGCTTCACAGCCATGTTTTAAATCTAACATTCGCTTTGAGTATTTCAGTTCTTTCAAACATTGTTTGATCAAATGTTTCAATAAAAAACAAAACTAGCATTCTGTTCACCTAATACTTTTCAAATTTTGTACAATAAATGTTTAATACTAAGTATGAATATTTAATCAGTTAGAGTCTCAATGATAACATTGCAAAGCTAGCTCATTTGAATTGAAAAGATGGCATTTTAATTTGGGAGATTATTTGTTATAAATATTTAAATGTATAAAGTAATTTTGATGTGCTGCATAATCTAAGTGACACATGATAACTAAAGAAGGTTTTTCTAAGGGCCAGAGAAACATCTTCCATAAATTTCAGGCATTGCAATTAATTTAGATGATGGAGATAGGAAAATCATCTCTAATTGCAGGCATCTATTTCCCCTGATGAGTATTGGCTGTAGCTCTTTGTTTTGTGACTTTTACTTAAATAATTTAATGTCTTCAAGCCATTACAACATGTTTGGGTTAAATTATGTTATCAATTTGGTTTAAAGGCAGTTGGGCAATTCATTCACTGCCAAGCAAGTTGTGAAATATTACAGGGGAATCTACAGTAAAGTCATACAATTGATTGAAAAGAATCCTTCAAATACTTGCTTTAAATGGAAGATTTTCAGATGAAGAAATATGTGTATCTTAAAAAAATTCTCAGAGTTACACAAAATTGCTAAACAAGCACAAATAACTTCTAATGATTGCCATTTTCATTCACCTATGCAAGAGAATTAAACTAGAAAATAGCATGTGGGAGATGTATTTGAAAGATTTATAACTTAACATTATTATTTATTGGCAGTACTGGTATTGTCACAAATTGTGAACTAAACCAAGGTTGTTCATGTCTCTTTTAATTGTTCTCATCATCTTCACTCCCTCATTCATCAGCCTTTTCCTCCTTCCAATCCTTACTGCTACCACAAAGTCCTTCTGCCTGCACCTCTGCATTCCTTGCAGCTCATCTGTTCTGACTATTCCTGTGGATTTCTTGCACATCCCTCCATGGAAAATGTCCAGTACTCTGTTGGATTTTTTAGCATGCCCCCTGTAGTTGATAATCAGATTGAAAAGGGATTGATAATCTTATTTACATCAAGGTCTTAGTAGCTTGGTGATTATTTCTTAGTAGCTAACATCTGTTTTCACCATATATTGTAGCATATAGATAGATAATTTTGCTATCAAATATGAGAAGCAAATGCTAGTCTCTTTCATTTTGTGTATACCTTATTATTAGTGTCTAGGGAACAGTTATGCCCATAGAACAGGTGCTACTTTCAGAGAAGGGTAGCTCTTTGTAGCCTAAGTGAACTTGTTTTAGTCAGGATTTCCAGAGAATCCAAAGCAATAGTATATATATAATGAGACAGGGGGAGAGAGAAAGGGAGAGGGAAAGATGGGGAGAGGGGAGAGCAGGAGAGGGAGAGAGATTTATTACAGGAATTGGGTTAGGAGGTTTTGGAAGCCAAGAAGTCCAATTATCTGCTGTCTACAAGCTGGACAACCAGCAAAGCTAGTGGTGAAAATCAATCCAAATCCAAAAGCCAGGGGCTCTGACATTGGAGGACAGGAGACAGTGAACATCCAGTTTAAGAAGAGAGAGTGAATTCATGCTTCCTCCATCTTTTTGTTCTTTTTGGGCCCTCAACAGATTGGATGATGCCTTCCCACATTGGTGAGGGCTCTTCTCCTTTAGTAGGTCTACTGATTCAAATGTTAAACTCTCCCAGAAATACCCTCATAGATACACCCAGATATAATGTTTTACCAGATACCTGAGCATCATTTCTCCCAGTCAAGTTGACACATGAAATTAACGAGCACGAACATGAGTTTCTGAAACTAGCATCATTTGCAGTCTACCTTCATGAATTTTCTCATAGCAGCATTAACTATTGCATAGTTAATTTTTAAATTTTAAATCAACTCACTATTTGACTCTAATAAATATATTTAGAAAATAAATTGTGTATCACAATGGTAAATGAAATCCAGCATCACTTGCCATAAGTAGCAAAGATTAATATCCACTAAATAAGGTAATGACTGTTATAAGTATTAAAATTGAAAATATCTATCCATCTGCTGCATAAAATATACAGCCTTTAAAAAATGGAATAGGAAGGCATTTACCTTCTATCATTTAAAATATAAATGATGTATGGCAGCCCAAAAGGTTAAATAAAAACATACACTGATATGAATGTTTTCTTTGTCTAATCTCTCTGTAAATCTCAAGAAAATGATAGTAAATTAGAAAAGTTGATGAGGAAAAGGAGAATCAAAAAGGGTAATGATGAGAGATAAAAGATATCAGCAAAGGTTTGTAAGGTGGAAAACAAATCATGAAGTGAACATCATAACCTACCAGAAAAGAAACTCAAATATGCATAGAAGCCTACAAGGGACCAATAGATTTGCATTACTTTGTACTTCAGAAATCAAAGATGGTGCGAGCAGTGTATAGGATGAGAAATGAATTATTCTTGCTCCTTTCTAAAGATAATCCTTCCTTGTGTACCTAAGGTCTCATCACCTCTCATCTACTTAAGAGCAGCAATCCAGAATTTCCTAAATCATCCATGCTTTCTAATCTACTGGACCATTTCATCACCATTCAAATCAACTATGATTGCTACTTTATAAAAACAAAACAAAACAAAATAAAAGTTCTTATGATAATACTTTTTTGACCATTTACCACTCAGATGCTTTGGTCTTACAGGGAGTAGTCCAGTTACTTCCTTCCATTCTCTGTTAAATATACTCCAGTGAGGGCTTTGCTCTTACTAGTCCATAGAAACTAGTCAAAATCACCAAAGACCTCCATTTTACAAATGGAGTCAATTCTTAATACTCCTCATACTTGGCATATGAAAAGTACTTGATACAATGTCTCAATGTCTCCTTTTTAACACTTTCTTCATTTGGCTAGCCACACAACTCTCTGCATTTTCTTTTCTATCCCCCTGAACTACTTGTCTCTTGCTCTTCTCCTCATTCTCAGCCTCTTAATGTTGGGGTGTCTAGTCTCAGACTCAATCTTCTTTTCCTTTCAATGTGTATTCATTCCTTTAGTCATATTAGCAAATATTTATGCCAACAATTTTCTAATTTATATTCCCAATCATCTCTCTCTCTTTTGCTCCAAATTAATATATTCAGGCTCCTATTTGAAATCTTTATTTGAATATTTAATCTTATTGTTAAAGATCATGTCCAAAACCAAATACATTATCTTCCCCCCAAAATGTATACATCTGGTTACACAAAAATCATAGAGTTTTCTTGATTCTCTTTGCTCATATTCCACAGTAATTACATAAGAAATCTTTCAAAATATATCTAATATCCAAACACAGTTCCAGACCACCATTTTCTCTCTTCTGGATTACTGCAACACCCTCTTGGTTCTCTTCCTCAATGAACAACCAGTATTAATTCAACACAATCCTTCTCTTTTAAAAAGTAAAAATTACTGATAGAAAAATGGAGCTTTGCCTTCAATTCATATGCCTGATTTAATTTGACTTTCCAGTGGCCTCAAAGTTTCAAGGTCAACGTAGTATATAGCCTATTCCCACTTAGGTATAATGATGCCATGATATTCTTACCATTTTTGTATAGTTCTTTGTCCTTAGTCTGAGAAATATTGAAAATGTATTGTTAAAAATATAATTATAGTAATTTTCAATGACATGCTTATTTGTCTTATATAGTAGCATATCTTCCTGTATATCTAGGAAGCATCAATGATAGGTCAAGTTTCAATAATATACAAGTTTAATATTCCAGAATATTAGCTGATTTGTGAAAATCCTAAATTGCATTACTTGACCTACAGTGGAAAATCTTATTTTTCAAGCATTATGAATGGTGTAAAAATGTAAACTAAGTGAACTTCAATTGTATTAACCATTATCTGTCCAGACCTGTGTTTTTGTCTCTTCTACTATTAAAAAACTGAAGTAAATATTTAGGTCTGTTCTTTGATATCTGAACATACCAAGCTAAATCCAATAAGATCTTTACAATACAGCTTTGTTTAAAATTAAGGATGTTTTGCGAATGTGTATTTTTTTAAAATTCCTTTCTCAAAAGGTTTCAAATCAAAGTGTAGCTCTTTTTCTGAAGATCTCGATTTTTCTTTGATCCTTTCTCCTTTCCTTATTAAGAACAGAGTACTCTAATTCATTCATTTTGTAACACCCAAAAGGAAAGCAAAGAATTGACACAGCACAGTGGATAGGACATAAAACAAACAAACAAACATCTTATTTTATGAGTATCTATGCAACCTCTTTGCTAATATAAATACTGTGTCATTTTCCTAATGGCATTTATTAATGAGGCAGCATGGCATAATGGTTGAGTGTGAGCTCTGAACCAGATCCCGTCCTTATACAGAACCATACTGTTCTGTATTTCACCTCAGAGATCTCTCCATTTTGGTCGCTGTCAAATATGATTAATTTTACTTTGTAACAGCTTAATTATGCCCTAACATTTAGCTTTAAATGGATAGTTTTGGTCAATAAGAAATAATACAGTCCATGCAGAGATTTTCTTTGGCATGATTCCCTCCCTCTTATTCCTGTACTCGGGTTTATTGCCATATTTTTTATCTCAATCTTAGCAGCAAGATTCAGATTCTCAGCATTTGACTTTACCTGCTTTTCTGTCCATGCAGATCATTTTAGAGTGAAGACAACATTTTTGACATTCTCCCATCTGAATACATCCAAATTAGCAGGTTAGTTGGTTAATTAAAATATTTTCTCTAGAGGAGGGGGCAAGATGGCGGAGAAGTAAGGAGCTCCGTACT
>NW_027528517.1:0-145 GCF_008692635.1 Crocuta crocuta
CCCCTCAAGGTCCTGGAAACCTTGCTTCCAAAATTCCTTAGAGACGCACGCTGTCCCTAACTCCCTCCCAACCCGAAGGTATATATATAATCAGTCACTCTTCACAACCCCAGTGCAGCTCTTTCTGCCCACGGGCCCCGTCCCC
>NW_027528517.1:279-558 GCF_008692635.1 Crocuta crocuta
CCCTGGACTTCACTGACAGCTCAGAGCCGGGAGCCTGCTTCCGATTCTGTGTCTCCTTCTCCTCTGGCCCTCCCCTGCTCCTGCTTCTCTCTCTCTCTCTCTCTCAAAAATAATTGGAAAAAAAACACACACACACAAAGAGAGAATCTCAGGCCCCACTCCAGACCTACTGCATCAGGACTTTTTTTTTTTTACTATATAACATATATACATTTTTAAAATTAAACCAGCAATTTTCTTTATAAACACAGCTCTCTTGAAAATTGGTTGTGCTGCTGA
>NW_027528518.1:0-1151 GCF_008692635.1 Crocuta crocuta
GATTAGTAGTTGCCTGGGGATGGGGGAGCAGAAAGGGATGGGGGGGCTGCTGAGGGGCACAAGAAAACTTTTGGAAGTGAAGAGATATTAACTATCTTGATTGTGATGGTGGTTTCGTGGATATATACATATGTCAAAGATGATCAAATTGTATGCTATAAATATGTCACTTAGTATATGTCAACACCTGAATGAGGTATACTATAGTTACACACAATAAATTTTATGAGAAGGGAGTTATGGGCCTGTCACGGTTGAGAAGCCCAGCATCAGGCTGATTCAGAAGCGGGGGCGGCTTCTCCCACGACGTTGTCCTCAGGTCAACTCGCTGTGCAATCTATCCAGTGGCCACGAGGGGCCAGCAACGGCCCGTATACAGGAAGTGTGGGTTGCCGGCACCAACATTTAAGAATTCCCTCCAGGGGCACCTGGGTGGCTTAGTGGGTGGCTTAGTGGGTTAAGCGTCCAACTTTCGCTTAGGTCATGATCTCGCGCTTTGTGGGTTCGAGCCCCGCGTCGGGCTCTGTGCTGACTGCCAGCTCAGAGCCTGGAGCCTGTTTCAGTCTGTGACTCCCTCTCTCTCTGNCTCACGCTGTCTCTCTCTCTCTCTCTCTCCTAGAAATAAATAAAAAACATTAAAAAAAAAAAAAGAATTCCCTCCAGTGTGCTCCCCAGCTGGGAGGAGGGGGGTAGGCGGGTGTTAAGATTCCCTGCTTTACACAGTAGCAGAACTGGAGTTGGGGCTGTGGTCTCTTTGGGCACCGATTCCACCTTGTTGGTCCCCCAAGACCAAGACAACTCCCTGTGCTACCATATCTTTTAAAACGGTGTCCTGTCTGCAGGGCGGGCAGGCAGCCACAGCTCCAGGCCGGTTATCTGCAGGGCTGATGCAGAGTCGCCGGAGACGGCACCAATAAGTTGTGATTCTCAAGGTGCCTTTGGAAGACCTCCTAGGCCTGGAGTGGCCTCTGTATTGGCTTTCCACCTTGCCTGAAACCCACCACTATAAAACAGGACAAGATTCCATTAGCCAGCCAAGCCAAAGAATGAAGCACCGAAAAGAGTTTTATAAGGGCGAGGGAAAGTAGACAGGGGGTAACTGGGGATGGGGAGGAGAGGGTGGAGCACCCAGGGTGTGCTACAGTGAAGGC
>NW_027528519.1:0-560 GCF_008692635.1 Crocuta crocuta
CCCCCAGAAAAGAATTAACTTAGAGTAAACTTTTGTTCTACGGTCATCAGGATAATGACTATGGACATGATAAATTACTCACTAATACATGTGGGTTGAGGTGACCATCCACTTTTCAGACATGTAATTGTTCCTGAAGGTTTACCATCTGGTGTTACATATCCTTGTTTACACTGATACTGTGTTTCTTTGTTTATGGAATATGTTTGTTCATATTCAGAAAAAAATCCATTTTCAATTGTTATCTCTGATTTTGAACAGATTTCTGAAAGGCAGAAAGTACAAAGAAAAGATAAACATATACATAAATATTTTTATAGATTCAATATAGCAATATGAAAATGAGGAGTCATTTATAAATGAAAGCCTGGAAAAATCAAATCATTCAAATTTTTATGACAACAAAAATAAANAACTACAAAGATATTAAAGCAAGATAGTTTATTAAATTTTTTGTGGAATAAAGTACGATTTAGAATACTCAGAACCCCTTCTAGGAAATATGTAGGAATTCATTTGTCTAATGGATCCTGAGTTCTACAGCATGTCAGAGCTCCAGG
>NW_027528520.1:0-483 GCF_008692635.1 Crocuta crocuta
AAATCAGAGCAGAAATAAACAATATAGAAACCAAAGAAACAGTTGGACAGACCAACGAAACCAAGATTTGTTTTTTGGAAAAATAAAGAAAATTGACGAACCTCTAACCAGGTTTCTCAAAAAGAAGAGAACTGTCAGCTTTCCCCCTGAGATCAGCAACATGACAGGGATGTCCACTCTTACCACTGTTGTTTAACATAGTGCTGGAAGTCCTAGCATCAGCCATCAGACAACAAAAGAAAATAAAAGGCATCAGAATAGGCAAAGAAGAAGTCAAGCTCTCACTTTTTGCAGACGACATTATACTCTACATAGAAAACCCAACAGACTCCACCAGAAGCCCACTAGAACTGATCCATGAATTCAGCAAAGTTGCAGGATACAGAANTTACACCTTCAATGCAATCCCAATAAAAATTGCACCAACATTATTCTCAGAACCAGAACAAACTATCCTAAAATTTGTATGGAACCACAAAAGAC
>NW_027528521.1:0-1297 GCF_008692635.1 Crocuta crocuta
ACAGCAATTCTAACCTAAGATATTAGATAACAAAATGACATAAGGTCTCAAAATTGGCAATGAAGAAGTCAAATTTTCACTAATTGCAGGCCATATTATGCTATATGTATAAAATCTGAAAGACTCCATCAAAAAGAAAAGTGCTATACTGGTATACAAATAAAGTAAAGTCACAGAATCCAAAATCAACATAGAGAAATGTATTCTAATTCTATACACCAATAATGAAACAGTAGAAAGAGAAATCAAGGAATCCATTTACAACTTCACTAAAACCCGAAAGATATCCAGGAATAAACCTAAACAAAGAGGTAAAATATCTGTACATAAAAACTATAATATACTTATGAAAGAAAAGAAAGATCACACACACACACACACACACACACGGAAAAACATTCCATGATCATGAATTGGAAGAAGAAATATTGTCAAAATGTCTATACTACCAAAGCAATCACCACATTTAATGCAAATACTGTCAAATACCCCCAGCATTTTTCAGAGAGAAAAAAAAACATTCTTAAATTTTTATGGATCCAGAAAAGACCTCGAATAGCAAAAACAATCTTGAAAATGATAACAAAATCTAGAGACATCACAATTCCAGACATCAAGTTATATTGCAAAGTTGTACTGATCAAGACACCTTGGTAGTGGCATAAAAAAGACACATAAATCAATAGAAGAGAGGATAAAACACAGAAACAGACCCACAACTTACATGGCCAACTGATCTTCACAAAGCAGGAAACAATATCCGATGGAAAAAAGACAATCCCTTGTAGAAATGGTGTCTGGAAAACAGGAAAGTATTTGGCAAAAAAAGGAAACTGACCCACTCTGTTACACCATACATAAAAATAAATTCAAAATGGATGAAAGACATAAATATTAGAGATGAAATTATTAAAATCCTAGAGGATAACACAGGCAGTAACATCTTTGACATCAGCCATTGCACCTTCTTACTAGAGATGTCTTCAGAGACAAGAAAAACAAAAGTGAAAACAAACTATTGGAACATTATCAAGTTAAAAGTCTTCTGTACAATGAAGGAAAATTAGCAAAACAAAAAGGTAACATTTATACTGTCAGGGAAATATTTGCAAATGACATATCTGGTAAAGCATTAGTATCTAAAATAAAGAAGTTATCAAACCCAAGAGCCAAAAAACAATTCAGTTCAAACTGTACAAACGATATAAATATATTTTTTTCCAAAAAATACAAATCAAAACTACAAAGAGTAGTCAGTCAGTCAGAATGACAAAAGTAGCAACACAGGAAAAAGCAG
>NW_027528522.1:0-499 GCF_008692635.1 Crocuta crocuta
CAAGTTTGCACGGTCTCTTGCCATCAGATGACAACTGATATCCACTCCCACTCAATTATTTCTGCTTAAGCACCGACCCCAAAGGTACTTTGTTAATCAGTATCGGGAGTGACTTGTCCCCTTATTATGGCCCTGGTATGATGATTGCACCTTCAGTAGGAACTTACTGTGGGAATGTTTTCTTTTATGATTATGGGAACAGACATCGTGTCTCCAGCACGTCCCATTTTCCTTGGTACTTCCCTTGAGCTATGAACAGGCTAATGACCCTTGCTCATCAAAAATTGGCCTTTACGTGTACAATTCTGTTTCTACCGTTGCATTAGTCCTAGAGGNGTCCAAGAGGTTCATACAGCTCAACATGTAAATCAGCTAACCAAAAATGTTTCTCATGCCCTAGATATTCAAGAAATCATAGACAAAAAACTAGACACAAAGGTAAATGCCCTCAAAGAGGCTCTTCTATGTACTGGAAATGAGCTAAACTCTTTAAAGGTAC
>NW_027528523.1:0-472 GCF_008692635.1 Crocuta crocuta
TGGAACCCCGAGACACGCTAAGGGGACCAGCATGAGAACACTGAACATCCAGAATCCCCTGAAACCTCAGCTGGGCACTATCACCTCCCTAATGCTCGCTACCAGAGAGAATCTGCCTCATTCCTGGAGACCCTGCGAAGACCTCATCTAAGGCAGCTGCCTGAACAGATGTGGCTTCTCTTATTCAACATTAATCTCTGCTAGCTTTCATTGCTAATGACAAGGGCAAGTAAGACTAAATAAGATCACAGCACAGGGGGAAAATACAGCTTCTTTTGGATGGGAAATGCCTTACATGCATAAAAACTGTAGCACGTGGCTCCTCTGTACTTGCATGAAGTGAGATAGTATATGTGCCAATGGATTTTGAGAATATGGAGCCCGCAATTCAGGGAACACAATATAAGTTAGTATGGGGGAGAACTTGTTAACGTGGCAGCACAGAGCTGTGACTCAGGGTTTGATGTCCTTA
>NW_027528524.1:0-438 GCF_008692635.1 Crocuta crocuta
GTCCTAGCATCAGCCATCAGACAACAAAAGGAAATCAAAGGCATTTGAATTGGCAAAGAGGAAGTCAAACTTTCATTTTTCACAAACGACATGATACTCTACATCGAAAACCCGACAGACTCCACCAGAAGCCTACTAGAACTGATCCAAGAATTCAGCTAAGTTTCAGGGTACAAAATCAACATACAGAAATCGGTTGCATTTTAATACACCAACAATGAATCAACAGAAAGAGAAATCAAGAAACGGATCCCATTCACAATCGCACAAAAAACCATAGAGTACCTAGGAATAAACCTAACCAAGGATATAAGAGATCTGTATGAGGAAAACTATAGAAAACTTATGAAGGAAATGGAAGAAGACACAAGGAAATGTNGGAAATGTAAAAATATTCCATGCTCATAGATAGGAAGAATAAATATAGTTAAAATGTCA
>NW_027528525.1:0-860 GCF_008692635.1 Crocuta crocuta
CTCACACTGTCTCTCCCTCTCTCAAAAATAAATAAAACATAAAAATTTTTTTTAAAAATGAAGAACTCAAAGTTCTTTGCCAACCTCCTGTATCTCCCACCGCCATGTTTAAACTCAGAGTTACTGCTTTACTTGGAATCATCATCCATTTACTCTTTGTAAAATAATTACTGAGTCTATCACTTTCAAGAAAAGTTTTCCAGAGATTCATGATCTGCCAGAACTTTAAACATCGGCCCCAAAAATCAGTGAATGTCTGCTATATTTTCAGAAAATACATAAAGAGTTAAATAAAGTGAATCCATGTCACAAAAGTGAATAATTTCAAGAATTACAATAATGCTACAGTAATCAAGATGTGATACTGGTGAAAGAACAAACAAATATATCAGTGGCACAGAACAGAGGACCCAGATGTAGATTCCAAAATTACAGTAAACTGATCTTTGACAAATAAAAAAGGGATGGGCACCTGCATGGCTCAGATGATCAACCATCCAACTCTTGACTTCTTAGCTCTGGTCTGACTCTTGATTTCAGCTCAGGTCATGAAGTCATGGTTCATGAATTTGAGCCTCGCATTGGGCTCTGTACTGACCACTTGGAACCTGTTCGGGATTCTGCCTCTCCCTCCCTTCCTGGTCCTCCTTAGAGCATGCTGTGCTTGCTCACTCACATACAAAACAAACAAACAAACAAATGAAAAGAAGCAAGGGCAACAAAATGTACCAAAGATAGTTTCTTTAACAAATGAAACTGGACAGAGTAAACATCTACATGCAAAAGAATGAATCTAGACACAGACCTTACACACGTCACAAAAAATAACTAGAAATGGGTCAAAGACCTAAATGAAAAAT
>NW_027528526.1:0-514 GCF_008692635.1 Crocuta crocuta
TTGTTCTCAACATTCAAGAGTCTCTCATGGTTTGCCTCCCTCCCATTACCGCCTCATTTCCCCTCTTCTCCCCACCGTACTCCGTTAAGTTCCTCCTAATCCTCCTATGCGTGCAAACATATGATATTTGTGCTTCTCTGCCTGACTTATTTCGCTCAGCATAACACCCTCAAGGTCCATCCATGTTGCTACACATGGCCAGATTTCATTCTTNTGCCATGTAGATTTCCATCATATAGATAAACCACATCTTCTTGATCCATTCATCCTTTGATGGACACTTAAGCTCATTCCATGTTTCACTATTGTTGAGAGTGCTACTATGAACATTGGGGTACATATGCCCCTCTGCATCAGCACACTTGTATCCCTTGGGTAAATTCCTAACAGTGCTATTGCTGGGTCATAGGGGAGTTCTAGTGTTAATTTTTTGAGGAACATCCACACTGTTTGCCAGAGGGGCTACACTAGTTTGCATTCCCACCAACAGTGTAGGAGGGTACCCGTTTCTCCA
>NW_027528527.1:0-591 GCF_008692635.1 Crocuta crocuta
CTAACCCTTTGCCGAATAATGCTTTTGTAACAAACAGAATTTCCCAAATTTAGTTTACTCAATGTTCTCATCTTTAGTTAAGATTTCAATGTCCAGGGGCGCCTGGGTGGCTTAGTCGGTTAAGCGTCCGACTTTCGCTCAGGTCATGATCTCGCGGTTGGTGGGTTCGGGCCCCGCGCCCCGCGTCGGGCTCTGTGCTGACTGCCAGCTCGGAGCCTGGAGCCTGTTTCAGTCTGTGACTCCCTCTCTCTCTGACCCTCCCCTGCTCACCCTGTCTCTCTCTCTCCTAGAAATAAATAAAANAAAAGATTTCAATGTCCAGTGTAGGAGTACCTAGGTGGTTCAGTCGGTTAAACGTCCAGCTCTGAATGTTGGCTCACGTTGTGATCTCATGGTTCTAGAGTCCTAGACCCCCATCAGACTCTGTGCTGATGGTTCAGAGCCTGCTGGGGATTCTGTCTCCTTCTCGGACTGCCCCTCCTCTGCTCTCTCTCTCTCTCTCTGTCTCTCTCGCTCTCTCAAAATAAATTTTAAAAAAATAATAAGCTTAAAATTAGAAATTTAAAAAAGTTTTTTAAACATTTAAAAAAA
>NW_027528528.1:0-2807 GCF_008692635.1 Crocuta crocuta
TATGTGGAAACTAATTTGACAATAAACTATTAAAAAAAAAAAGCTGTGTTTCCTTCTAAAGTAGAAAATAAGTGTCGTGATTGATAAGTAGGAATCCCAAGGACCGGACGTAGCCAATTAATATCCCCTAATAATTTTTCGAAGTCATTTAAAGTTTTTAAATGGTCTCCTCTAATTTGTAATGCTTGAGGCTGGGTTCGGTGTTGTTCTAATATTGTCCCTAAATAAGAAATGGGGAAATCCTTCTGAACTTTCTCTGGCGCTATACGCAAGTTATATTGTTTCAAAGCTTCCTGTACTTTTAAGAAGAATTTATCACGTTCAGCTATATTGGGAGCTGCCAATAAGAGATCATTCATATAATAATAGAGACTATAATTAGGATACTCGACTGTAAAGAACGAGCTACAAACTCTTGACATAAGGTAGGACTATTTATCATTCCTGGTGGCAAGACTCTCCATTGGTAGCGCTTAACAGGCTGAGCGTGATTAAGAACAGGAAGCGTGAAAGCAAATTTATCTCTATCTTCTGATTGTAAAGGAATAGTAAAAAAAAACAACAACAATCTTTAAGCTCTAGTACCATTAAAGACCAATTTTGAGGAATAAGAGCGGGGGAAGGAAGGCCCAATTGTAAGGCTCCCATAGGTTCGATACATTTATTAACTTCTCTTAAATCAGTCAACATTCTCCATTTTCCAGATTTCTTTTTTATAAAAAACACAGGCGAATTCCAAGGGGAAGTAGAGAGCTCTATATGGCAAAGTTGAAGTTCTGATACTAATTGCTCTAAGGCCTCGAGCTTCATTTTTGGTAATGGCCACTGCTCAACCCATTTAGGAGTATTCATTATCCATTTTAATGGGAGCGCTCGAGGAATTTGAGCAGTGGCCATTAGTTTCCTTACGGAATGGCTACAGAAGCCCCCATGGGAGAGAGAAGATCTCTTCCCCATATGTTAATAGGTATACTAACAATATAAAACGTGACAAAAACTGTTTTTCCATTACGGAACTGGCATTGTAAAGGACGAGTACTTTTCCAAACAGCCGCAATGGAGCCTAATCCTGTCAGCATTAGAGGACTTTTTTCTTTGTTCCAGTCCCGGGGCCACTGTTGAGAGGAAATGACTGAAACATCTGCCTCTGTGTCTATGAACCCTTCATAGTTCCTTCCTTGTATGGTCCAGGAAAGAACTGGGTGAGAATCCTTGATAAGCATTTCCCAAAATATATGTGGCCCAGTACTTCCAAAGCCCCCTGACCTTTCACTAGGAAGAGCAGAAAACGATAAGATAAGATACGTTATTTGCGCTATACGTTCTCCAGGCAATAGTGAAAGTGTAATGGAAGTAGAAACCATGATGAAAATTTCTCCAACCAAATCAGAGTCTATAGCTCCAGGAATTACGGGTAGGCCTCTTGAAGCTGCGCTGCTGCGGCCCAATATTAAGCCAAAGGTGCCTGTAGGCAATGGGCCCAATATGTTTGTTCTTCATTTATAAATGCCACCTCCCGGAGACAAAAGCACATTTTCTGCGAGAGGCACATCAGCAGCCGCACTCCCTGAAGTTGCAGAGCGTAAATCCGACACCATTAAAGATTTGGCTATTCCTGACGTAGCAGTCATCTCTAAGGGTTGTTGGAAACCAAAGGGGTTCCTTGAGGAGTGGGAGGCGCAGCCAATTGAGTCCCCGGCATTGTTCTTGGGCCCCGGGGACTGAGGCCCGCCAAGTAGTTTCCCGAATGTGGGTTGCCAATAGGATTGCCGTATTTATCAGTTTTAGAACGACATTCATTGGTCCAATGAAGCCCCTTGCCGCATCGGCGGCAAAGCCCACGGGGCTGATTTCGTTTTGTATCTCCTTGTTTTGCCCTCAATTTTCTGCAATCCTTTTTCATATGTCCAGGCTTCCCACAATGGTAACAATGTCCGCCCTTAGAGGGCTTCCTAGCCTGAGCCAAAGCAGTAGCGAAAACAGCAGCAGCATTATGTTCAGTTCCGCCCACTCCTGAACAGGCTCTAATATATTCAGCTCTAGAATCTCCCTGCCCCTTTAAAGGGCCCCAAACACGTTTACATTCCGGATTTGCATGTTCAAAAGCAAGTGTCTGCAAAAGTATCTCCGAGATTTCATCACGTCCAACAGCCCGCTCAGCAGCCACCCGCAATCTAGCAAGAAAATCCGTATAGGGTTCATTGGGTCCTTGTCAAGTTTTTGTGGAAGAAGGCTGAGCGTGGCCAGTAGGTACACCACGGCGCCAAGCCCTGAGAAATACCTGGCGCACCTGTTGTCAATCCTGGTCAGACTATCGAGCCTGATCTCTTAGGGCTCGAAATTGTCCCTCTCCCATCAATTTATCCTCCAGGGGACCAGGAGGGTTCTGCCCCTCATGAATTCGAGCCTGCTTTCGGGCTTCCTCTTCCCACCAGCTCCTTAATTGTAACCATTGGGATCCTTCAAGCACAGCCTGAGCTAGAGCTTCCCAATCCAAGAGTAGAACCAGTTTTGTTTTCCCTATAGAATCTAACATAGCGAATACAAAAGGGGATTGGGGACCCTATGGAACGACAGCAGCTTTAAGATCCTTGAAAAAATTTACATTCAAAAGGCGAATATTGAACATTAACCATATTGTTGGGAGTTGCTTGCCGCTGAATTGGAAATAATTGTGGGGGATCAATGAAACCACCAGAAGGCGCAGGGATATCATCATCATAGAACATGGACACAGGCAAGGAGAAGGAACGCCCGTCTCAACCTACATCCGGAGCCCCATGAGATACCGGAGAAAGAGAAGCATA
>NW_027528529.1:0-373 GCF_008692635.1 Crocuta crocuta
CAAAAACATGGAGGTTAAAGAACACCGTACTAAAGAACGAATGGGACAATCAGGCAATTAAGAAGAAATTAAAAAATATATGGGAACAAATGAAAATGAGAATAAAACAATCCAAACTCTATGGGATGCAGCGAAAGCAGTCCTAAGAGGAAAGTGCATTGCACTCCAGGCCTATTTCAAGAAATTAGAAAAAGCCCAAGTGCAAAATCTAACAGCCCACCTAAAGCAAATAGAGGGAGAGCAACAAGAGCACCCTAAACCCAGTAGAAAAAGAGAAATAATAAAAATCAGGGCAGAAATAAACAATATACAAACCAAAGAACACGTGAACAGATCAATGAAACCAAGCGTTGGTTTTTTGAAAAAAAAAAAA
>NW_027528529.1:429-825 GCF_008692635.1 Crocuta crocuta
CAAATAGACAAAATCATGAATGAATATGGACTGATTACAACCAACCCCTCAGAAATACGAGCAATTATCAGGGAATACTATGAAAAACTATATGCCAAGAAACTGGACAACTTAGAAGACATGGACAAATTCCTAAACACACACTCACTACCAAAATTCAAACCGGAAGAGATAGAAAACCTGAACAGACCCATAACTAGTGAAGAAATCGAATCAGTTATCAAAAATCTCCAAAGAAATAAGAGCCCTGGGCCAGATGGCTTCCCTGGGGAATTCTACCAGACATTTAAATTAGAATTAATACCCACTCTTCTCAAACTATTCCAAAATATAGAAATGGAAGGAAAACTTCCGGACTCATTTTATGAGGCCAGCATCACTCTGATTCCCAAGCCA
>NW_027528530.1:0-481 GCF_008692635.1 Crocuta crocuta
ATTTCATTGTTTCTCATTGCCATGTAGTATTCCATAGTATACATATACCACATCTTCTCCATCAGTTGATGGACACCTAGGTTCTTTCCATGATTTGGCTATTGTTGAGAGTGCTGCTATGAACACTGGGGTACATGTGCCCCTATGCATCAGCACTCCTGTATCCCTTGGGTAAATTCCTAGCAGTGCTATTGCTGGGTCATAGGGGAGTTCTATTGTTAGTTTCCTGAGGAACCTCCACACTGTTTTCCAGAGGGGCTGTACCAGTTTACATTCCCACCAACAGTGTAGGAGGNTAGGAGGGTGCCCGTTTCTCCACATCCTTGCGAGCATCTAGAGTCTCCTGATTTGTTCATTGTAGCCACTCTGACTGGAGTGAGATGGTATCTCAGTATGGTTTTGATTTGTATTTCCCTGATGAGGAGGGTCGCTGAGCCATCGTTTCATGCGTCTGTTGGCCATCTGGATGTCCTCTTTGGAG
>NW_027528531.1:0-1005 GCF_008692635.1 Crocuta crocuta
TCCTTTATGGAGGAGAGGCTTTTACTGTTAGCATCGTTACAAAAGATTACCTAATTCAGTACACATGGATTGGTTCCTCACATGGTTCAGAAAATATCTGTGATGCTGGAAATGAAAAGACCAACAATGTGCAGTGCTTGCTATGGGGTATAGAACCCAGGTGGGGCAGATGAACAGAAGAGGGGTAAAATACAAAGGGGAAACACAAGGAAAGGACCCAGGAAGAAGAGTGAGAGGGGTGGCCAGGAAATAGGAGGAAAACCAGGATAGAAGACTCACTATCAGAGTGAAAGAGGTCACCTGGATTCCCACATCCATGGATCCTTGTGTTTGCATACATGACCCTGCAGATAGAAGGCTGGGTGACATGTATGGCTCACAGTTAAACCTAAAAGAAGTAGATTGGTATCACACTGAAAAACCAAACACAGGGATGCCTGGTGGCTCAGTCAGGTAAGCATTCAACTCTTGGTTTTGGCTCAGGTCACGATCACATTGTTTATTGGATCAAGCCTCGCATTGGGTTCTGCAGTGCTGGAATTCTNTGCTGGAATTCTCTCTCTCCCTCTCTCTCTCTCCACCTCTCCCCTGCTTGCTCTCTCTCTCTCTCTCTCTCTCTCAAAATAAACAAACATTAAAAACTCTACATACATTTGACCATTGAACAACACAGAGTTTAAGGGTGCTGACACGGCCCCTTGCTGCCCCACACAGACAAAAATCCATGAAAATTTTTGACTCCCCAAAAGCTTAAATACTAATAAGCTACTTTTTAAAAACTTTTTTTAAATGTGTTTTGGGAGAGAGACAGACAACAACCAGAGGACGGGCACAGAGAATGCGAGACAGAAATTCAAGCAGGCTCCACACTGTCAGCACAGAGCGGGTTGCAGGGGGCGAACTCACAAAACGTGAGATCACGACCTGAGCTGAAATTGAGTTGGATACTTCACGGACTGAGCCACCCAAGCACCCCAACTAATAATAGGCTACTTTTGATGAGAG
>NW_027528532.1:0-476 GCF_008692635.1 Crocuta crocuta
TAATACCTATTTTATTTTATTATGTTATAGAATTTAATGTCAAAGTTATTGAAGTTTTTTTTTAGAGGAGGAAGCTTATAAAACATATGGAACCTATGTCTGAACCTAAGCTCAATGTTCTTTCCAGTAGAAATATACTTCCTCGGGGAAACCTAGGTGGCTCAGTCTGTTGAGCATTTGACTTTTGATTTGAGCTCAGATCATGATCTCACAGTTCATGGGATCGAGCCCCATGTTGGGCTCTGTGCNTGCTGATAGTACAGAGCCTGCTTGGAATTATCTCTCTTCCTCTCTCTCTCTCTGCCTCTTTCCCACTCTTGTGCACATGTGTGTGCTCACTCTCTTGAATAAATAAACATATATATATATATACATACATACACACACACATATATATATATACTGCCTCAGAGTATTCAAGGCATAATTACTGTTGAATATTCAAATATATTTTTAAAATACTTTGAAAATGTATT
>NW_027528533.1:0-276 GCF_008692635.1 Crocuta crocuta
TTTAAATGTCTGGTAGAATTCCCCAGGGAAGCCATCAGGTCCAGAACTCTTATTTGTTGAGAGATTTTTGATCACTGATTCCATTTCTTCACTAGTCATGGGTCTGTTCAGATTTCCTATCTCTTCCCGTGTGAATTTTGGTAGTGAGTGTGTGTTTAGGGATTTGTCCATTTCTTCTAAATTGTCCAATTTGTTGGCATATAACTTTTCATAGTATTCCCTGATAATTGCTTGTATTTCTGAGGGGTTGGTTGTAATAAGTCCATTTTCATTCAT
>NW_027528533.1:317-518 GCF_008692635.1 Crocuta crocuta
CTGGCTAGAGGTTTGTCAATTTTGTTTATTTTTTCAAAAAACCAACTCTTGGTTTCATTGATCTGTTCAATTGTTTCTTTGGTCTTTATGTTGTTTATTTCTGCTCTGATTTTTACTATGTCTCTTCTTCTATTGGGTTTAGGGCATTATTGTTGCTCTGCCTCTCTTTCCTTTAGGTGAGCTGTTAGATTTTGGACTTGC
>NW_027528534.1:0-244 GCF_008692635.1 Crocuta crocuta
ACATCAGAGAAACTATGGCTACAAACACCATGGAGCTTAAAAATATTTATGATGAATTTAAAAAAGCGATAAATGAGATACATAATAAACTGGAGGCGTCCAATGCATGAATTGAAGAGGCAGAAAGGAGAATAAGTGATTTAGAAGACACAATTATAGAAAAAGAAGAAACTGAGAAAAACAGAGATACACTGATCGAGGAACATGAAAGAAGAGTTCAAGAACTCAGCGATACAATCAAACG
>NW_027528534.1:250-805 GCF_008692635.1 Crocuta crocuta
TCAAACGCAACAATATCCGTATCATAGGAATCCCAGAAGAGGAAGAGAGTGGGAAAGGTACTGAAGGAGTCCTGGAACAAATTATAGCAGAGAACTTTCCCAAACTGGGGAAGAAAGTAGATGTTGAAATGCAAAAGGCACGTAATTGGACGTAAAAAGGCCCTCAGACGTAATTGGAATCGATCATCTACACGACACATCATAGTGAAACTGGCAAAATGTAAGGACAAAGAGAGAATTTTGAAAGCAGCTAGAGAGAAAAGGACCCTAAAATATGAAGGGAAACCTATCAGAGTGGTGACAAAACTATCTCTTGAAACTTGGCAGGCCAGAAAGGAATGGCAGGAGATCTTCAATGCGATGAACAGAAAAAATATGCAGCCAAGAATCCTCCATCCAGAAAGCCTGTCATTCAGAATAGAATGAGAGATAAAAGTCTTTCCAAATAACCAAAATTGAAAGAAATTGTCACCAGTGAGACAACTCTACAAGAAATCCTAAGGGGGACTTTCTGAGGGAAATGTTGCAAGGAACTCAAGATGCTAGAGACACCAC
>NW_027528535.1:0-503 GCF_008692635.1 Crocuta crocuta
AGGGCATTATATAATAATTACAGGGTCTATCCATCAGGAAGAGATTACAATTATAAATATCTATGCACCGAATACAGAAGCATCCAGATACATAAAACAATCACAAACAGAAACAATCTTATGGACAAGAATGTGCTAATAGCAGGGGACTTTAATCCTCCACTTACAGCAATGGATAGATCAACTAGACAGAAAATCACTGAAGACACAGTGGACTTGAATGACACATTGGACCAGATGGACTTGACAGATATATTTAGAACTCTGCATCCTGAGGCTATGGAATTCACTTTCTTCTCAGGTGTGCATGGCACATTCTCCAAGATCACATACTGGGTCATAAANCCCTCAATAAATATAAAAGAATCAAGACCATACCATGCAGACTTTAAGATCATAATGCTATGAAACGTGAAATCAATCACAGGAAAAAGTCTGGAAAACCTCCAAAGACATGCAGGTTAAAGAATGAATGGGCCAATCAGGCAATTAGAGAAGAAATT
>NW_027528536.1:0-461 GCF_008692635.1 Crocuta crocuta
GCCCTCCCTCCTCCGTCTTTTCTCTTAACTTTCTCGTTTTCCCTCTTGGTTTCCATGTTAGTTGAATTAGTCTGTGCATTTCTGTGTTCCTGCTCCCTGTGTGTTTGCCTGTCTGTTTTCTTTTCCAGGGCTACCTCAAGAAACAAGCTAGAGTACACAAGGTGGAGAGTCCCAAATATCACTACGAATAGGAAAATAAAATAACCAAGGTCCCAACAAGAGAGACCANATACCATTCAAAAAACACTCTGAAAGGATAGGCCCTGGACAGTCAAAGAGTCTTCTTGGAAACAGCAGTGCTCATATGTGCAGAGAGCATAACAGGTCTTTAAAACTAACAAGAGCCGGAGAGCTAACTAAAATGATGAAACGAAAGAGCTCTCCTCCAAATAAACTCCAAGAAGAAATGAGAGCTTATGAACTGCTCAAAACAGATATAAGCAGCATATCTGAACAAGATT
>NW_027528537.1:0-390 GCF_008692635.1 Crocuta crocuta
TGGCTTTTATGATGTTTAAGTAAGTTCCTTCTATCCTGCCTTTCTTGAGGGTCCTTATTAAGAAGGGATGCTGTCTTTTGTCAAATACTTTTTCTGCATCTATAGAGAAGATCATATGGTTTTTATCTTTTCTTTTGTTAATGTGATGTACCACATTGATTGATCTACAAATATTGAACCAGCCCTGTGACCCAGGAAGGAATCCCACTTGATNGGTATTAATTCTGTTTAAAATGTCTGGTAGAATTCCGCAGGAAAGCAACTGGTCCAGGGTCTTATTTTTTGGGAGATTTTTGATCACTGATTTAATTTCCTCACTAGTTATGGGTCTGTTCAGATTTACTGTCTCTTCCTATGTGAATTTTGGTAGTGAGTGTGTGTTTAGGAATT
>NW_027528538.1:0-625 GCF_008692635.1 Crocuta crocuta
GAGGGTTTAGGAAATCCATATTTCACACAAAAGTAAGAAATAATGGTAGTGGTCCCTTTTTTAGAAGCCCTGTACAACTAAGTAGAAGGTTGGAAAAAACACTGTTGGGTCTGTTTTCCAGCTTTAATTCCATGTTGTCTCTCTTCACTCTCATCCCTTCTTTTCACCTTTAGATTCCCTATGGGGGAAAGTATGACAAGACATGGCTAGTGAACTCAATCCAGAGCCATTGCAGTGTCCCCTTCACTCCAGTGGATGTAAGAGAGGATGGTGAAGCCAGATGAGTGGACACAGGAAAAGGGGGTTTGGGGGTGTTTTGCCAATCAGAAAGACTCTATCCTTCAAAATTATTGTTGCCTCCCTCTCCTGNTGTAGTTTCACTATGTGAAAAACCAGGCTCGATTCTTTGTCCAGGATGCTGGAATTGCCTCTGCGTTGAAAGATGTCAGCTACAAGATCTGTGATGAGGAGAACCAAAAGGTATGTGCTGAGGGCATTACCTGTACCTAGTCCCAGGGTGGGAGGAGAGGCCAGGGGCTGGTGGTCTTTGGAATCAGAGTTCTTGGTGCTTACCCCACCTCACCTTCTTGCAGATATCGATCTTTGTCAATCCCTCTAATGTACC
>NW_027528539.1:0-861 GCF_008692635.1 Crocuta crocuta
AAGATAGATCATTCTTTGGGGTTGTGTTGCCTGGAAGGGACCCGTCGTTCCATCTGGGGAGCTGGACACATCCAATAGCAGCTCTGGTGATGGTGGTTTATTCTGTGGACAGATCCTCATGAGCACATGGCGCCTGCTAGTTTATGGGGTTTGTGCTGAAGAGCAGGGCAGGCATCTGTCTCCAGGAAAGGGTCTACTGTGATGGTGAGGAGTGGATTCAGGAGACCAGGAAGGAGGCCCTGCATGAATCCACGTCTTGTGCCCTTCTCCACCTTACCAGCTGCCCCAAATAGCACCAATCCAGGTGGCCTCCAAGGGGGCAAATGGCAGCAATTTTCGTGGTGAGTCATATGATGTTCCCCAAACCTCCCCCTGTTGCCTTATTGAGGGGTGGGGAGGGCAGAGGTCAATGGTATGAGATAGGTCCCTTCGACACCACCCAGGAGATTGGGTGTAAGCATATGGCTCCTTCTACACTGGCCAATCCAGAGCACTTGGCCCCAGGGACCCTGAACGCTGCAGCCCCCTTTTTCTTCTCAGTTTAGGGAAGCAGCCAGCTGTCCAGCAGCTTTTGGGTCATGGCTGGGCCACCAAGGGTGAATGTCTGGCTGTCCACATGCTGCCAGCATTGCTGTAGTAAATGTCAGCATGAGCAGCTGCTGTAGAGAGGATTCTCATCCATTGTGATCAGGACCTGGGACAAAACAAGACAGGAGAGAGGGTGAGACAGGGGTTCCCTGGGTACCTGGACAGGGCTGCATGCACAGAGCAGATATCCTGAAGCTGGGGGAGCGGTGGAGAAAGAGCCAGGCAGGCAGAGAGACTAGGTGAGTGATGGGAGAATTTGGCAAGTCATCGAAA
>NW_027528540.1:0-530 GCF_008692635.1 Crocuta crocuta
GTTCCCAGGACCCAGCCCAGGGCCTGACACGTCACAGAGGCCCAGGAAAAACTCGTTATGTGCAGGAGGGAGACCACAACATGGAAGTATGTCACCCATGTGATGCCTGGGGTCGGAGCCTCTTCCCTGTAGACCCAGCGGCACTGGCATCAGCGTGGGAGAGGCCAGCAAGTGCCCCAGGCTCTTGCTTTAAGGCTATTGGGCCTTTATCCCTCCTAGATTCAGGAGGGAGGACAGGGGCCTCCAACAGTGAGGGGTTGGACACCCATTCATTCCCAGAAAGCTNCCTCCCATCTCTACCTTGTGAACAACCTGTCCCCAGAGGGCTGACTGGGCAGCCTGTGTGCTTCCTCTTCTCTCAGAGATCTGACCTGGCACCAATTCTGGATACGACCCCAGGTGGAGTTACCACCACGGGAGTTCAAAGCCCGACCCTGACCTCCAAAGAAATCAGGAAATGACTCCTCATCCTGAGGGCCCCTGGAATGTGAGGGTGGACACCTGCTATGGCTCCCTGAAGATTTTCAGTG
>NW_027528541.1:0-209 GCF_008692635.1 Crocuta crocuta
TGCTATGAAACTTGAAATCAATCACAGGAAGAAGTCTGGAAAGCCACCAAAAACATGGAAATAAAAGAACACCCGACAACAGAATGAATGGCCAATCAGGCAATTAGAGAAGAAATTAAAAAATATATGGAAACAAATGAAAATGAAAACACAACAATCCAAACTCTATGGGATGCGACAAAGGCAGTCCTAGGAGGAAAGTACATTGC
>NW_027528541.1:491-821 GCF_008692635.1 Crocuta crocuta
AATGAAAATGGACTTATTACAACCAACCCCTCAGAAATACAAGCAATTATCAGGGAATACTATGAAAAATTATATGCCAACAAATTGGACAACTTAGAAGAAATGGACAAATTCCTAAACATACACTCACTACCAAAATTCACACGGGAAGAGATAGAAAATCTGAACAGACCCATAACTAGGGAAGAAATCGAATCAGTTATCAAAAATCTCCCAACAAATAAGAGCCCCGGACGTGATGGCCTCCTTGGGGAATTCTACCAGGTGTTTAAAATAGAATTAATACCAACTCTCCTCAAGCTATTCCAAAAAATAGAAATCGAAGGAAAA
>NW_027528542.1:0-197 GCF_008692635.1 Crocuta crocuta
TCCAGTAGCATGATATATATTTCTCCATCCCCATACTTTTAATCTTCTTGTCTAAAATGAGTTTCTTGTAGACAGCATATAGATGGATTTTGGTTTTTTATCCATTCTGCTACCCTGTGTCTTTTGATTGGAGCATTCAGCCCATTTACATTCAGTGTTATTATTGAAATATGTGGGTTTATAATCTTTGTATATTT
>NW_027528542.1:598-1037 GCF_008692635.1 Crocuta crocuta
TATGCCGTGCAGAAAATCGATTCAAGTTACGTCTGAGGGGAGTCCTCTGAGCCTCTTGTATTTCAACATTTACTTCCTTCCTCAGATTGGGGAAGTTCTCTGCTATAATTTGTTCCAGGACTCCTTCAGCACCTTTCCCTCTCTTCCTTTTCTGGGATTCCTATGATACGGATATTATTGGGTTTGACTTATCGCTGAGCTCTCGAACTCTTCTTTCATGTTCCTGGATCAGTTTGTGTCTTTTTTTGTCAGGTTCTTGTTTTTCTATAATGGCGTCTTCTAAGTCACTTATTCTCCTTTCTGCCTCTTCAATCCGTGACTTGGAGGCCTCTAATTTATTATGTATCTCATTTATCGCATTTTTTAATTCTTCATGCCTATTTTTATTTTCCATTCTGTCTGTAGCCATAGTTTCTTTGATGTCCCCTATGTTTTTTTC
>NW_027528542.1:1847-7939 GCF_008692635.1 Crocuta crocuta
AGGAGGGCAGCTCTCAAGCAGGGATGGGCGTGGTGTGATCCAATGCGTCAGGGGGGAGTTCTGCCTAGTGGTTATGGGGAGGAGAGTGGCGGTGCTCCAGTCCCTTCTTGAACCAAGCGCTGTACCTCGCTTTTTTGGGCATGTAAACTCCCCGTACTGGGGGCGCAGCCAAAGTTGGTTGCGCTCTTCAACCCAGGCCAGTCCCAGTCTCCAAATCCCAGTCCGCACGCCCCGCTGAAATTGCCTTAGACACAACTCCCCAGGCAATCCCCTTGGGGCAATTCCAGGCCTCCCGCCTCGCTCTGGGAGTGGAGTCAGAATTGCTGCTTCTTTCTCTGGGTCGGGCTGGCAAGCATGGGCGGGGGCTTGCCTGCCGGGTGCGTGGAGCCCGCTGGAGTGAGGAAAACCAGGTCCCTCTATGTCTCGTCACCCAAAACACGAACTTGCGGGCAAATCTCCCAGTTCTTAGCTCTTTGCCTTCCTTCTAGATTTCCAGCCAGCCAAGAGCGCAGTAGCCCGGTGTCCGCACGCGGCTCTTCCAGGGGCCCAAGCCAGCCGGGAAGACAATGGCGGCAGGGGCGCCGCTACTCTAGAAGTCCAGCCCGCCAGGAGCAAACACAAAGAAGCAGTCTGTGCGCTCAGCCCCTCCGGGACCAGTTGGCGCGAGGGGTCCTGGCATGCAGGTATTTGGCGCGCAGGGTCTTTCTATGCCCTGAGCGGAGGTTTTTCCCCGAGCGGAGGTTTTTCTGTTTCAGACTCTCTCTTTTTCCCTTCTCACTCCCCACAGAGGGGGATTGCCTCCGACCCTGGAGTCTCCAATGCCGGCCCGATTTTATCTTCCCCAGTTCGCACTCACGTTAGAAGGCTTTCTCAGTGGATTCTGCGTCCTTTTTCTCCCAATCTCTCGGGTTTTGTAAGGTTTCCAATGGCTTCATATCTTTTCCGTGTGAGGTATGGGCGCAAGTGCAAGTATGGAGCTTCCTACTTCTCCGCCATCTTGCCGGACAGGCTACCTCNGCCTACCTCTCCAGTTTTTAATCATTTTTTTGTTATTTTGGTGTTGAGTTGTAGAAGTTCTTTATATATTTTGGATATTAGCCCCTTATCAGATATAAATATCTTCTCCCATTTAGCACATTGGACTTTTGTTGATGGTTTCCTTCACTGTGCAAAAGCTTTTATTTTGGTGTAGTCTCAATAGTTTATTTTTGGGTTTTTTTGTTTCTCTTGTCTTAATAGACATATCTAGAGAAATGTTGCTACAGTTGATGTCACAGAAATTACTGCCCGTATTCTCTTCTAGGATTTTTATGGTTTCAGGCCCCCACATTTAAATTTTTTATGGTTGGGGCACCTGGGTGGCTCAGTTGGTTAGGTGTCTGACTTTGGCCCAGGTCATGATCTCATGATTCTTGGGTTTGAGCCCCGCGTCAGGCTCTGTGCTGACAGCTAGCTCAGAGCCTGGAGCCTGCTTTGGATTCTGTGTCTCCTCCCTCTGACCCTGCCCTGCTCGCTCTCTCACTCTCGCTCTCTCTCGCTCTCTCGCTCTCATAAATAAATAAAAAAACATTGAAAATTTCTTAAAAAAATAAATAAATTGTTTATGGGTTCAGGCCCCACAGTTAAATCTTTAATCCATTTTGAATTAGAACAAATACTGTTAAAATGTTGATGCTACCCAAACCAATCTAAACATTCCATGCAATTCCCTGTCAAAATAACACCAGCATTCATCACAGAGCTAGAACAAACAATTCTAAAATTTGTATGGAACCAGAAAAGACCCCGAATAGCCAAAGTAATGTTGAAAAAGAAAACCAAAGTTGAAGGCATCATAATTCCGGACTTCAAGGTGTATTACAAGGCTGTAATCATCAAGACAGTATGGCACTGTCACAAAAAAACACATCAATCAATGGAACAGAATATAGAACCCAGGAATGAACCCACAAAAGTATGGCCAACTAATCTTCCACAAAGCAGGAAAGAGTATGCTATGAAAAAGAGTCTCTTCTTGGGGCGCCTGGGTGGCTTAGTCGGTTAAGCATCCGACTTTTGCTTAGGTCATGATCTCGCGGTTCATGGGTTCGAGCCCCGCGTCGGGCTCTGTGCTGACTGCCAGCTCAGAGCCTGGAGCCTGTTTCAGTCTGTGACTCCCTCTCTGACCCTCCCCAGCTCGCGCTGTCTCTCTCTCTCTCTCCTAGAAATAAAAAAATAAAACATTTTAAAAAAAAAGAAAGAAAAAGAGTCTCTTCAGTAAATGGTGCTGGGAGAACTGGACGGTGACATGCAGAAGAATGAAACGACCACTTCCTTACACCATACACAAAAACAAATTCAAAATGGATGAAAGACCTAAATGTAAGACAAAAAACATCAAATCCTACAGGAGAAAACAGACAGCAACCTCTCTGACCTAGGCCACAGCAAATTCCTTACTTAACATGTCTCCGGAGGCAATGGATATAAAAGCAAAAAATGAATTATTGAGACCTCATCAAGTTTAAAACCTTCTACACAGTGAAGGAAACAATCAACAATACTAAAAGGCAACTGACGGAATGGGAGAAGATATTTGCAAATGATATATCAAATCAAGGGTTTGTGTCCAAATTCTATAAAGAACTTATCAAACTCAACACCGCAACAGACACATGAAAAGATGCTCAACATCACTCATCATCAGGGAAATACAAATCAAAACCGCAATGAGATACCACCTCACACCTCTCAGAATGGCTAAAATTAACAAATCGGGAAACAACAGATCTTGGCGAGGATGCAGAGAAAGGGGAACATTTTTGCCCTGTTGGTGGGAATGCAAACTGGTGCAGCCACTCTGGAAAACAGTATGGAGATTTCTCAAAAAATGAAAAGTAGAACTACCCTATGAGCCAGAAATTGAATTACTAAGTATTTATCCAAAGAATACAAAAATGCTGATTTGAAAGAGCACATGCACCCCAATGTTTATAGCAGCACTATCAACAGTAGCCAAATTATGGAAAGAGCCCAGATGTCCATTGACTGATGGATGGATAAAGAAGATGTGGTACATATATAGAATGTAATACTGATTGACAATGAAAAAATAATGAAATCTTGCCATTTGCAACAACATGGTTGGAACTGGAGGGTATTATGCTAAGCAAAATAAGTCAGTCAGAGAAAGACAGATATCATATGATTTCACTCGTGTAATTTGAGGGAACACAACAGATGAACTTAGGGGAAGGCAAAGAAAAATAAGATAAAAACAGAGGAAGGCAAAGCATAAGAGACTCTTAAATACAGAGAACAAATTGAGGGTTGCTATAGGGGAAGTGAGTAGAAGAATGGGTTAAATGGGTGATGAGCATTAAGGAGGGCACTTTTTAGGTTGAGCATTGAGTACATATGTAAGAGATGAATTACTAAGTTCTACTCCTAAAGTCAAGACTACACTGTATGTTAACTAACCTGAATCTAAATTTTAAAAAATAAGTTAAAAAATAATTAAAAATAAACAAAATTTTTTTTTGTAGTGTCTTTTTTATTTTGTTGCTTTTTGCTTTCATTGAACATAGCTGCAAATTCAGAATTTTCATTTCAACAAAGAGAAGAAAGTTGACAGAGGAAAACATTTCACAACTTCGACGACGACACAAGAAGATAAACGTGAAGAGACAGAAAATAGCTCTCCAGAGTCTAACGGTTGCGCCCAACATGTTGCAGAGGCAAAATCCCAACCAAGTCTTCCAATAACAATATCCTAGAACAATTTTCTCAAACTCCAGAACTGATGAGTAAACAATATATTTCTAAGAACAAAAAAGAAACACAGTGTTCTCATCAAGTTATTCATTCAATAGGAAAAGACTTTATCTCACAGCATTTTATCTGACAAGGACATGAGCCATCCCACTTGGCTAAATGGTTATGTGACAGTATTCTTTCATTATATACGCTCTTTGCACACCAAAGTTTACTTGATATAGTTCACACATGGACAAAAGCTGCAGGTAGGTGTGTATACAAAGGTGAAGAGGAAGAAAAAGATGACATAAAAATGAAAAAATTCAGTGGACTGATCATTCTAATTGGTATTTATAAATCTAAGTGGTATTTATAAATTGGCTTTGTAATTACGGAGCAAAGGTGATAGTTATCGTCTCTTCAAAAAAATCACGAGCCATCACAAGTTTTCAAAAATATTGGTTTTTGTGGCACATGGGTGGCTCCATTGAGCATCCGGCTCTTGATTTTGGCTCAAGTCATGATCCCAGGGTCGTGNCCGGCCGCCATGACACCCAGTCTAAACGCGGCAATCAACAAAAATTTTTAAGACTTAATTTTTTAAAGTTCTAAGAGAAACCTGGCCAGACAGGAAGCTGCCTTCAGGGTCTGAGATGCTGCGCATATTATATAATAACAAAAGCTAATATGGTTTGATAATATGTGGTAGACACTGTTATAATTGCTTTATGTGAATTACATCATTTGAATCATCTCAGACTTAGGAGACAGATTATAATGCTGATTTTACAGATGAGGAAACTGAAGCACAATAAAGTTAAGTAATGAATCCAAGGTCACACAGCTAGTACAAAAACATATTAAGTCTATAGAGAACAAACTGACAGTTGCCAGGGGGTGGGGAGGCAAAAATAGGTGAAGTGGAATGGGAGATACAGGCGTCTAGTTATAGAATGAATAAGCCACACTGATAAAAGGCAAAGCATAAGAAATATATTCAATGATATCGTAACAGCATTGTGTGAATACAGATGGTAACTATACTTGTGGTGAGTATAGCATAACCTACAGAGTTGTGGAATCACTAAGTTGTACACCTGAAACTAATGTAATATTGTATGTCAACTGTACTCAAATTGAAAAAATAAAACATTAAATCTGACACCAGGGTGTGTTCTTTTAATCATTGTTATAGTGCTGCCCTTACTTAAAAGCAGACAATATCTACAAATAATTATAATCAGAACTTTAAATGATGGTATCTAAAGGACGTGGGTTTAAATAAAAGGTTGAAAAAACAAACAACCTTGTCACAGACACACAGTGAGTACCATACAGGCAAGTGTACATGTACTGCCACCTTTGGGCAAACATGCTGATGCTAAGAAAAGATGGATCTATCACCAGCTACCTAGAAAAAAGGTTTTCAACAAGGAAGTTTCTTTGAAGTGGAGAGAGGGAATTTAAAGATATTTAAATCAAATGTCTAATGAATTACAAAAATTAACTGAAAGATGTTTTCAGAGTTCAAAAATGGAGACATCCCTTAGAGAGAGTTTAATAAAGAGACATGTGTGAATGAGATGAGGGATACTGAAAGGGGATGGTGATGCACCTTCAGACTAGCTATAGCTAGCAGCCATTACCACCTCTGGGTCTGAAGGTTGAAGGGAAAGCAGAAATTACTAGAGTCCTGAGAGAATATCTACATTAGAAAGAGATACCAACAGGAGTTGTAGCCTTCTGTAGAAGCCATAGGTAACCCATATCCCCTGGCTGGGAAGAAGTTGTGGAAATCAATGTGTCCTGACCTTCCACTCCTCCTACCTCCAGAACTCCTGCCAGTGCTTACTATTAACCAAACCCAACCAGGCATCAGAGAATAAGAGAGGGGGTTGATGCACTCAATACAAGACAGTCAGCTGGGGCACAGGTAAGGATGGAGATGGGTAGAGGGTGTATCTAGAACAGCAGAGTATATACAGCTCATAATCCATTTGAACTCTTATACATACTTTCATTTATTAATTTGTTGAGAACTGAGATTTTTATATTAGATCTTTCTGTCAAGGAACCTAGTATATACCTCCATATTTGTTTCATGCTCTTTATTAGATTTTATAGTTTTTGCACATAGACATTTTATCTTTCTTGGAAAATTTATTCCTACATGTTTATAATTTTCATTGTTGGATAAGATTAACTTTCCACCCTTATAATAAATGGTTCTCAGTGATATGAAAAAAAGGGAGACATCTTTAAGAACATTTTGTAGTTTCAAAAGAATGTCTATTTTTGTTTCCTTCAAAGTGTTTACTCTTTTTTTTTTTTACAAATAGTTTATTGTCAAATTAGTT
>NW_027528543.1:0-1102 GCF_008692635.1 Crocuta crocuta
ACTCCTCTTCCCAGCAGGGCAGGAGGACACTGCAGCTTGGGCTGATGATGGTGGGATGAGTAATAAACGCAGACCTCATTCATAAACGATGATGACTCTCCTAGGAAATTTTTCTTCTCTTCCTTTCAGCAAAATCATTAATTATGTTATCTTTTTGTTTGTTTGTTTGTTTTAGTGTATTTGAGAGAGAGAGAGAGAGACAGAGAGCGAGCGGAAGAGGGGCAGAGAGAGGAGAGAAAGAATCCCAAGCAGGCTCTTTACTGTCAGCGCAAAGCCTGAAGCGGGGCTTGAACTCAAGAACTGTGAGATCATGACCTGGGCGGAAACCAAGAGTTGGAGGCTTAAACAACTGAGCCACCCAGGCACCCCAATTGTGTTATGATAATCAAAATCTTAGNAATCAAAATCTTAGGGGTGCTTGGGTTGACCACCTGATTCTTGATTTCAGCTCCGGTCATGATCCCAGGGTCCTGGGGTAAAGCCCTGCATGGGGCTCAGTACAGAGTGTGGAGGCTGCTTAAGATTCATTCTCTCTCTCTCTCTCTCTCCTCTCTCTGCCCCTCCCCACTCACACACTCTCTCTTTTAAAAAAAATTTTTTTTTAAATTATTTCTGAGAGAGAGAGAGACAGCGTGAGCAAGGGAAGATCAGAGAGAGAGAGGGAGATACAGAATCTGAAACAGGCTCCAGGCTCCGAGCTGGCAGTCAGCACAGAGCCCGACGCGGGGCTCGAACCCACGAACCGCGAGATCATGACCTAAGCGAAAGTCGGACGCTTAACCGACTAAGCCACCCAGGCGCCCCTCTTTTTTTTTTTTTAATTTTTTAATGTTTTATTTATTTCTGAGAAAGAGAGAGTCAGCATGAGCAGGGGAGGGTCAGAGAGAGAGGGAGATACAGTATCTGAAGCAGGCTCCAGGCTCTGAGCTAGCTGTCAGCACAGAGCCCGACATGGGGCTCGAACCCACAAACTGTGAGATCATGACCTGAGCTGAAGTTGTACGTTTAACAGACTGAGCCACCCAGGCGCCCCATGTTAGCTTCTTTTAATACCTGAAAAGTATCTAATAATGTACAAGGCAAAATACAGATTAGAATTAAT
>NW_027528544.1:0-816 GCF_008692635.1 Crocuta crocuta
CTGTGGATTTAGGTTTTGTTTCTTGTTCTTTTTCCAGCTCCTGTATGTGTAAGGTTCAGCTCTTTATTTGAGATTTTTCTCCCTTCTTAGTGTCGACGTGAATTGCTGTGAAACTCCCTCTTCAAACCACTTTCCTGCATTCTAAATGTTTTGGACAATTGTTTTTTCATTTTCACTGGTTTCCATGTATTTTTGAAGTTTCCTCTTTGATTTCCTGGTTGACCCATTCATTGTCTAGTAGTGTGTTATTTAACCTGCACGTATTTGTGGTCTTTCCATATTTTTTCTTGTGGTTGACTTCTGGTTTCATAGTGTTGTGTTCTGAAAATATTCATGGTGTTATTTCACTCTGCTTGAATTTGTTCAGGTTTGTTTTGTTGGCTACTGTGATTTATTTTGGAGAATTTTCCGTGTGCACTTGAAAAGAATGTATATTTGTTAGGCTGTGTCACGATGGAATGTTCTGGACATATCTGTCAAATCAATCTATTTCACTATGTCATTCAAAGACATCGTTTCCTTGTTGATTTTGTTTCGATNTGATGTAAGTGGCGTATTGAAGTCTTATTATGAATTAGTTTCGTTATGTTATTAAGTTGTCTGTATTTAGGTGTTCCTATGTTGGGTTCCTAAATATTTACAGTTGTGGTATCTTCTTGTTGGATTGGACCCTTTAGTGTTCTATAGTGTCCTTCCTTGTCTCTTGTTATGTTTTGTTTTAAAGTCTATTTTATCTGATACAAGTATTGCTACTCTGGCATTCTTTTGACGTTTCATTTGCAGGATGTTTCTCCACCCTCTCACTTTCATTCTGTA
>NW_027528545.1:0-542 GCF_008692635.1 Crocuta crocuta
CAAAAAAAGAGAACTACAGGCCAATATCCTTGATGAATACACATGGAAAAATCCTCAACAAGATACTTGCAAACCGAATTCAACAAAACATAAAAAGAATCATCCACCAAGATCAAGTGGGATTCCTTCCTGGGTTACAGGGCTGGTTCAATATTTGCAAAACAATCAATGTGATACATCACATCAACAAAAGAAAAGATAAAAACCATATGATCCTGTCGATAGATGCAGAAAAAGCATTTGACAANTAGCATCCCTTCTTAATAAAGACTCTAGAGAAAGCTGGGATACAAGGAACTTACTCAAACATCATAAAAGCCATCTATGAGAAGCCTTCAGCTAACATCATCCTCAACGGGGAAAAACTGAGAGCTTTTCCCCTGAGATCAGGAACACGACAGGGATGTCCACTCTAATCACTGTTGTTTACCATAGTGCTGGAAGTCCTAGCATCAGCCATCAGACAACAAAAAGAAATAAAAGGCATCAGAGTTGGAAAGGAAGAAGTCAAACTCTCACTTTTCACAGACGACATGATACTC
>NW_027528546.1:0-1145 GCF_008692635.1 Crocuta crocuta
AACTGCTTTTAATGGGCAGGCCCTTTCTGCGGGGCCATAACTCTTCAAAGGAGCAGAATGAGGCAATGACACCCTTCTCTAATACAGTGAACTCCTATTAATTCATAACTAGAAGCTGAAGGGATAAAACAGATTCTAGTCACCTCGCCTCTAATCCCAGGCTCAACAGTCAATGACAGGGTTTTACTACAAAAGATTTTCAACTTTTTATCTTTAAAAATTTTGTTTTCAAATGTTTAGTATTGAGAGAGATACAGAACATGAATGGGGGACAGAGAGAGAGAGGGAGACACAGAAAACGAAGCAGGATCCAGGCTCCGAGCCGTTAGTACAGAGCCTGATGCGAGGCTCGAACTCATGAACCGTGAGATCTGGACTTGAGCCTAAGTCGGACACTCAACCGATGGAGCCACCCAGGCACCTCTCAACGTTTTATCTTTATAAACGCAGGACAGAGGTAGCACAGAAAGCAAAAGCTGAAAGAATACAGTGTTACCAAAGAGTGAGAGCCGCAGTATTTTCACAGAGTACATAGAAATCCTGGAACTTTCCACATCTTTCTATGTGCATCTGAATGACGGCATCGTCTCCACACAGACCTGGTAGGCAAATGCTGTACGACTGGGCAAGGATCTCAGACATCGGAGTGCTAAGAACTGCACTGCTGTTTGAGATCCAGCCTGTTGTCTGAGCGGTTAGCTTGAGCGGCACCCATCTGACCAGCCAATCCCTAGGCTCTCGATCATTTACGGCTCTGACGGAGAGGGCCTGGTTCTCGAGAGCAAAGTGAAATCTATTACAAGCATGTAGAGAATCTTGGAAACCGCAGCACTGGGAACTGCCCCAGAAGGTTCCAGAGAGTGAACAAGAGGAAAGCAGGCAGTCAGGCTCAGGGCAGAAACTGGCTGGTCAGGATGGATGAATATGTATTATGTACATGCATGAATATGTATTATGCACATACATGAATATGTATTATATATATGCATGAATACGTATTATTATATGAAATAGCCTGGATTACTACTGAGCACTACAGTGAACCCTGGATCCAGCAAACCTGGACAAGTCTCTAAGAATAATGGCCGGTGAAAACAGCCGATGCCATTCAGGTAATATTCTTGAAATACAATTGTAGAAACAGT
>NW_027528547.1:0-889 GCF_008692635.1 Crocuta crocuta
ACCCAAATAGACAAAACCATGAATGAAAATGGACTTATTACAACCTATCCCTCAGAAAGACAAGCAATGATCAGGAAATACTATGAAGTATTATATGCCAACAAACTGGACAGCTTAGAAGAAATGGACAAATTCCTAAATACACACTGCCTACCAAAATTCACATGGGAAAGATAGAAAATCTGAACAGACCCATTACTAGTGAAGAAACGGAATCAGTTATTAAAAAGCTCCCAACAAATAAGAGCCTTGGGACAGATGGCTTCCCTGGGGAATTCTACCAGACATTTAAATCAGAGTTAATACCCATTCTTCTCAATCTATTCCAAAAAATAGAAATCGAAGAAAAACTTCCGGACCCATTCTACAAAACCAGCATCACTTTGATTCCCAAACCAGACAGAGACCTAGCAAAAAAAGAGACTACAGGCCAATATCCTTGATGAATACGAATGCAAAAATCCTCAACAAGATACTTGCACATCAAATCCAACAGCACATAAAAAGAATGATCCACCATGATAAAGTGGGATTCATTCCTGGGTTACAGGGATGGTTCAATATTTGCAAATCAATCAATGTGATACATCACATCAACAAAATAAAAGATAAAAATCATATGATACTGTTGATAGATGCAGAAAAAGCATTTGACAAAATACAGGATCGCTTCTTAATAAAGACCCTCGAGAAAGTCGGGATAGAAGGAACTTACTGAAACACCCACCTATGAGAAGCCCTCAGCTAACATCATCCTCAATGGGAAAAACTGAGAGCTTTCCCCCTCAAATCAGGAACACCACAGGGATGGCCACTCTCACCATTGTTGTTTCACATAGTGCTAGAAGTCCTAGCATCAGCCATTAGACAACAAAAGGAAATAAAAGGC
>NW_027528548.1:0-618 GCF_008692635.1 Crocuta crocuta
TCGGATGCTTAACCGACTAAGCCACCCAGGCGCCCCTGAAACATAGCTTTAAAAGAATTTTAAGTTTACTTAAAGAGCGTCAGATACAGTGTGAGCAGGGGAGGGACAGAGAGAGAGAGAGAGAGAGAGACAGACAGAAAAAGAATGCCAAGCAGGCTCTGTGCTGCCAGTGTAAAGCAGATGCAGGGTTTGAACTCCTGAAACCCTGAGATCATGACCTGAGCTGAAACCAAGAGTTGGATGCTCAACCAACTGAGCCACCCAGGGGACCGGAAACACAGCTTTTAAAGAACATATTTTCACTACTTCACATGATTTCATACACATAACTGCCATTTTTGACAATTATGTGCTATTTACCAGATGCATAAGTCAAAATACCNTTAAGAAAAGCTCTCTGGAGTCAGACTTTGAGTCCTTGTTCCTGGCACTGAACCTTTCTGAGCCCGAGGCTTCTCATTTATAAAACAGGGAAATGATGGTGTGTTCTACAGGTTTCTGTGAGATTTTAACCAGGCAGCATAGACCAGGACTCTGGAAATAAATGGCCTGAGTGTAATTCCGGACTCTGCCACTTGTTAGCTGGGAAAACCTGGGCAAGTTACCTAACTTCTCTGT
>NW_027528549.1:0-239 GCF_008692635.1 Crocuta crocuta
GGTTCATGTTTGTGGTGGTGTCTCTGGTATCTTTGTTCCATGCAATTTTTCCTTCAGAGCGTCCCTCTCAGGATTTCTTGTAGGGCTGACTCAGTGGTGGCAAATTCTTTCAATTTCTGTTTATTTGGAAAGGTTTTTATCTCTCCTTCTATTTTGAATGACAGGCTTGCTGGATAGAGGATTCTTGGCTGCATATTTTTACTGTTCATCACATTGAAGATTTCCTGCCATTCCTTTCT
>NW_027528549.1:558-797 GCF_008692635.1 Crocuta crocuta
CCGTATCGCTGAGCTCCCAAACTCTTCTTTCCTGTTCCTGGTTCAGTTTGTCTCTTTTTTGGTCAGCTTCTTGTTTTTCAATAGTGGTGTCTTCTAAATCACTTATTCTCCTTTCTGCCTCTTCAATCCGTGCATTGGAGGCCTCTAATTTATTATGTATCTCATTTATTGCATTTTTTAATTCTTCATGCGTATTTTATTTTCTATTCTGTCTGTAGCCATAGTTTCTTTGATGTCCC
>NW_027528550.1:0-580 GCF_008692635.1 Crocuta crocuta
GGGACGGCGGCGGGGGCGGAGTGGGAGACGTAGACATTTACTAAGGAGATTGCCCATAGTGAGCTCGTTGCGCGTCAAGCGACCGTGAGGTTGGAGTCTCGAGCCCCTCCGGAGCTTCCTACTCCTCTCGTGGTCTAACACGCACTGAGCCTGAGCGGCCCAGGTGATGCATCCCTGGCACACGTCACAAAGGACATGTCACAGAGAAGGGCGCGCACGCGCAGCGCGGCAAGAGACCCCAGCACAGGGCAAAGGGGAGGCCCCAGAGCCCCGNGGCTCCAGTCCTGGGACTTTCGGTCGCCGGTGGCGGGTATAGGCTGCCTGCTGCCCTTGGTCCGTGCGCCCGCTGTCGTGTGTGGACAACCAGCAAGGCCACAGCGTGGGGACTGTAGGTGAGTGCCGTGGTTGTCGGGCCCCTCAGCGCCTCGGTGTGTGTCGCCAGCCCTTCCCCCAAGAAAGACGAAAGCTGCAAGGGAGTGGCCCGCTGCCCCCCTGACCCTCTCTGATTCCCTGAGAGGCTTCCAGACAGCTGCACCTTCGCTAGGGCTGCCCAGGCTTTCAGCATCGCCCTCCAGACGGC
>NW_027528551.1:0-514 GCF_008692635.1 Crocuta crocuta
AAATCTACAAAATCTGAGGTGATTTATGAGGACGTCTCTAACGAGGCACAAAAGGAATCGGAGGCTGCTGCTTTAAATGATGCTTCTGCGGCCGCTGCTTTGCATTCCAGGGATGGGGAATCAGATGCCGAATCTGATAGTTCTAGTGAGTCCTCCTCGTCTCCTGACGGGAACGACGAGGTTGAGAAAGTGACCCGACTTTTTCAACAGTGGTGGAAAACACAAAATGAAGGAACAAAGAGGGTTCCTACTCCCATGGCCCCTCCCTATGCTTCTCTTTTTCCGGTATCTCATGGGTCGAGACGGACGTTCCTTCTTCTTNTCCTTCTCCTTTCCTGTGTCCATGTTCTATGATGATGATATCCCTGCGCCTTCTGGTGGTTTCATTGATCCCCCACAATTATTTCCATTTCAGCAGCAAGCAGCTCCCAACAATATGGTTTATGTTCAATATTCGCCTTTTGAATACAAATTTTTCAAGGATCTTAAAGCTGCTGTCGCTCAATATGGTCCC
>NW_027528552.1:0-540 GCF_008692635.1 Crocuta crocuta
ATGCTGGTTTCACCACTACTATATAAAGTTGTTTTAAAAGTGCTAAATTATGAATTTAGATAAGAGGAAAATATCAAATTTTACATACTTGATATTAAGATAAATGCAAAATTAATATACACTGATTATATCTTCTATTCATACCAAGCAAAAAGAAATTAAAATGTAATGGGAAAGGCCCACTTACATAAGCCGTTGAAAGTGAGATGAAAATAAAGTATCAAGGAATAAATTTAACAAGCAATGCAAAAGGACTAAATGAATACTACCATATAAGACTTTACTGNTAAGACGTTACTGAGGGAAATGAAAAGGAAGAGACCTGGATAAAAGTAGAGAAACATAGAAAAGGCAGTAATTTAAAGATATCAATTCTCTCTGTATCATAAAATGCCGATTAAAATGAGATATTTTTCGCCCTTTGGATTCATAAGACAAAAAGTAGCAAAGAGGGAAAGAATATGAAAAATATGAAGAGACTTGCTGTTAGGAAAAGTGTAGGAGTGGGCACATTCATGAATAATATTGAAAGCGCAAATT
>NW_027528553.1:0-531 GCF_008692635.1 Crocuta crocuta
TATGGAATTTAAGATACAGAACAGATGGGGTCACCTTGGTGGCTCTGTTGGTTGTGTCCAGCTTCGGCTCCAGTCATGGTCTCACTGTTTACGAGTTCGAGGCCCACATCAGGCTCTGTGCTGACAGCTCAGAGCCTGGAACCTGCTTCAGATTCTGTGTCTCCCTCTCTCTCTGCCCCTCCCCTGTTCACACTCTGTCTCTCTCTCTTACAAATAAATAAACATTTAAAAAAAAGATATGAAACAGAGGTGTCTGGGTGGCTCAGTTGGTTGAGCATCTGACTTCGACTCAGGTCATGAGCTCATGGTTCATGGATTCAAGCTGCACATCATCAGGCACTGTGCTGACAGCTCAGAGCCTGGAGCCTGCTTCAGATTCTGTACCTCCCCCTCTCTCTGCCCCTCCTCCTGCTCTCTCTGTCTCTCTCTCTCTCTCTCAAAAATAAATAAATATTTAAAAATTTTAAAAGATACAAAACNCCCCTCCTCCTGCTCTCTCTGTCTCTCTCTCTCTCTCTCAAAAATAAATAA
>NW_027528554.1:0-944 GCF_008692635.1 Crocuta crocuta
TGAGATTAAATTCATTGGATATCTAACTAGATAAGAGGCTAAATCACTAATAACTAGATGTAAATCTGTGACTTTGACTTGTTGCAGAAAACAAAAAAAACCCAACTTAGGATATTTGGAACTGTTAAAAAACATGCTTTGTTCTTAATGGATTCATAAGTTTGCCATCTCAAAAAAAATTATGATGTAACATAGAGTTCACAATAGGTTACTTCTTCATTTCCACTGGAGGCTAAGGTTTCTAAAAGTTAAAATTCTGCTACATGTAGTTAAAACTGATAAAAAGAAAAAAAGAGAAAAGCAACTCTGTATGTAGAAAAGAAGGAGATATGAAAGAAAGACATAAGAAATGAAAATAAATTTTTGTTGAAGGTAAAAGAAGTAATTTTGTCCTAAAAGAGACTGGTTTTCTGAGAAAAATGGCTTGGGAGAAAATCTAAATGTAAGGAAAAGTTGTAGAAGGTTTTTGAAGAAAAATCTTAAAAAAAAATTTTTTATGTGTGGTCAGGACAGACTAAGGTTAATATAAATGGATTTTAAAAGTACACAGGGTTAAGATTAAAATTCCTGCTCCTTTGACCCAAAGGCTGGGAAATGACGGCAATACTCTTGGTCCAAGCCTCCAAATCCTCCATATTTGTGTTGTTCCTGTTTAGCAGAGGAATGGATCCCTACACCATATGAGGCATATATATAAAGGGCTTTTACTAAGAAACAGGGGATCCATTTTACTAAACTTAGCCCATTGAATGACACAAATGATATCTCCATGGCTGAAATATAACTATGTGAGCATTGCTGGAAAATGCAGGGGGATAGACCTTGACTTTGACTCCTGATCTCCCTCCCTCATTGACAGTGATCAGTATGTAACTTACTGTTGAGCCAAAACAAAATCGGTGCATCCCACAACAACCAGGAAAGTATTTCTTGGTCACAGTCCT
>NW_027528555.1:0-507 GCF_008692635.1 Crocuta crocuta
AGGGATGGCTCTAATAATTCACCTGAAAATTCAAAAGCCCTCAGCTGAAGAGATAGCTTGAGAGTGAAGGCATTGCTGCCCTTCTGCATCTCTTCTTCGAGGCTGATAATAGCATGGCAGAGAGAAAAGGGACTAAGATGATGTCGGAGACCCAAATTCCTGACCTGGCTCACCCAGCCAAGGGAGGAATGACCTACACATTTATGTCTCTTGACCTTCATGAACCTCCATGTTTCCCTCCCTAACATGGGAAGAACACTGGCCCATCTACCTTAAAGAGCTGCTTGAGAGTAGACCAGGACTGAAAGCATTTAAAAACACAGAGAAGAGGGTGCTTGTATGTGGCTTAGTCGTTAAGCATCTGACTTTGGCTCAGGTCATGATCTCACAGGTCATGAGTTTGAGCCCCACTTCAGATGAAGCACAAGCCCTGGGTGAGCCCCACCTTTCTCCCTCTCACTCGTGCTCTCTCTCAAAATAAATAAATAAATACAATTTTCAAAAAGC
>NW_027528556.1:0-6937 GCF_008692635.1 Crocuta crocuta
ACCTTACTTGGGCAAGTGAGTTTTCATCGTTTCAGCTGGAACTGTAATCTTCCGGATTGTTCCCGGCTGCAGAGGGCACAGGTAAAAGCGCTGTTCCGCGGGGAGGCCGTGCGGCTGCAGCAATGATCAGCGTCCGCTCCAGTTAGACCCTGGGGGTTCACATCCTGGCTCTGCTCACTGCCCACTAACAGTGTGACTTTGGGCAGGGGACTGTTGCCCCTTGGGCCTCACTTCCCCCGCGACCCAAAGGCTTATGTGGTGCTTTTGAGGCCTAACGGGGGAGCACCGTGTGTATTTGATGGCACTGCTGGCACGTCAGTGCTTAAAACTGATAGCTGTCGTGGCCTGGTGGCCGAGCGTGCAGTCGGCTACCCCGTGGCTGGGCCAGGAGGACCGCTTGGGCGCCGGAGTTCTGGGCTGGAGTGCGCTCTGCTGGTGGGGTGTGTGGGTAAGGTCGCGCGCGGTCTCTTCGGTTAACCTCTCAGATGCCAGAGGCCACCAGGTGGCCCAAGGAGGGGTGCAGCCGCCCAGGCCGGAAACTGAGCAGGTCAAAATTCATACGCGGACCAGCGGAGGCCTGTGCCTGTGAACAGCCTCTGGCCTCCATCCTGGGCAACATAATAAGGAGACCCGTCTCTAAACAAACACAACGGTCAGCTGTCGTTACGTTAGGTCAGCAGTCCCGTCCCGTCGCAGAGCTGGATCTCAGTGAATGGTGAGCTCAGGAAAACAGTGTGGCTTGAGGCGCTGAGGGCATTCCCCCGCCCCCAGGTCCCGCAAGTTAGGTTATGTAGCAGTGAGGTTGGGAGCAGCTGGTGGGGGAGGGGAGAGGGAGTGCAGTACATCGGAAGATGTGGGGGGGAAGGTGTGCCCTGGGAAGGAGGCCGCCCCGCACCTCCACCTACAATCACATGCACACATTTTCGGTCTTGAAGCCATTTTAAACTCCTGTTGGGTCCAAAGGGACGAACTAGTCTTCTATTATGAAAGTTTGTCCTCAGATCCCTGTAATAGTTTCCCTTGCTGTTGGGCCCTTTTATGATTAGGGAGGGCAGGTTGGCTTCTAGGTCACAAACGATGGGCTGGAAACAGAAATGCTTTTGAAGGAAACTTTGCCTCAGGGAACAGCAAACATCACTGAGCTTCAAGCTGTGGCCAGTGGACACTCAAGGAAGCCCGGAAGGCTGGAGTAGTTGCTGCCTCTGGCTCTTTAGGTCTAATCCGCTTATCGTCATCAATGTAATAGTCCTTTGTGAGGTCTCGATGAAGGGAAGGTTGATTAAGATTCACGAAACTAGAGGTGCCTGGGTGGCTTAGTCGGTTGAACATCTGGCTCTTGATTTTGGCTTGGGTCACAGTCTCGCAGTTCGTGGGTTCAAGCCCCATGTTGGACTCTGCATTGACACTTTGGAGCTTGCTTGAGATTCTCTCTCTCCGTCCCTCCCCCACTCACTCACATGATGCTCTCACTCTCTCTCTTTCATAGCAATAAACTTTTTTAATCTTAAACAAATAAATTTAAAAAAAGTTCCGGGAACTAAATTAGGACACAGGATTAGATTGTTGAGAAATGCCTGTGGTGGGCCGATGAAAATGGATCACTGGCCTTGCTGGCTGAAACCACATGCCTTCTGTTGGTCTTTACTACAGTTATTGAGGAAAAACATGTGGCAGATCAATAGCTGCATACTAGGCACCAGGGGACGTGTTAATTTGCTCAAGCAATGAAATCACATCTGAAATCGTAGCTGCAACCAGAGTCCCCACCTGTGTGAGTTTACAGTGAGGCACTGTCATCCTCCAAGATGCATCTGGTTTGCACAGGATAAATCTGCAAAGTAAATTGGGGGATAGTGGGAATCACCCTTCCTACGTGTTTCAGGTCCTTGACGGTGGCACTCATCTCTGAAATCCCTCTAAGGATGTGGCATTGCGTCTGGATTACTATTTTTTCCAAGTATAGGATGTTCTAGTGGTTTCCACCTGGCCCTTCTCACCATAATGGCTGTCACTCCACAGGTCAGGGAACAAATGTGGGTATACCTATTCCAGTTATAGTCTGAAACTGGGGAAATAGTCATAGGGTGAGTTTGGGGACTTAGTGGACCCACTGTGAGGCAGTTCTAAGCTAACACTTCATTAATCACCTGACCTTCATGAGCCCCCACTCTGACTGGTGGGCCACAGCAATGCTTTGGGTCTGCTGGAATTAGTGTCAGTTCAGAAGCAGTGTTCACTATTCCCCCCAAAGGTCTGGTTATTTCCTTTTCCCTAATGCACAGTCACCCTGGTAATAGGCCATAGGTCCCTTTGGGGGAAGGTTGGCAGAAAGATTAACATTATATACTTTTGGCAGTGTAGTGAGGTCTTTCCTGAGGGGACCTTGCATCCCCTTCATTCAAAGGGTTCTGGGTGTAAAAGCTGGCGGAAATCTGGGAGTCGACTGAGGGGCCATGGCTCTGTTTTGGTGATTCAATTTAGACTTCTGCACACTCAACTAGGAACATTTCCATTTAAATAGCTCAACTAAGAATTTAGTAGACTGTCCATTTGTTTCTCTTCAAGGGACACCATGATCAACTATGACAAAAAACTAATCCCTGGATTCTGGTGGAGGGTATACAAAGTGCACAATCCACATTTTCCAACTTTTCTGTGTGTAGGAGAATCCTATGAAAAAAAGCTGGGGAAAGTCTTTTAAAAAATCATGGTTCATGCCCACCCAGGGACACACAAAAAAGGGGAAACCCCATAAAACAAGACCTGTGTACCTTCTGATCACAAGCACATCGAAGCACNAAATAAACTTTTTTAATCTTAAAAATATAATTTTAAAAAAAGTTCCAGGAACTAAATTAGGACACGGGATTAGATTAAAACAAGACCTGTGTACCTTCTGATCACAAGCACATCGAAGCACAGGGCAAGAAAAATAACCCTTCCATTCACTATCATGCATCAAGCACATGTAGTCAGACTGTAAACACATTGACACGAATGCTGTAAGGGGTCACTGTTAGTTTCTGTCTCCTTTCACTGGAACCTACTCCACTGTCCCCATGTCACTCTTCAACTGCTGCAGTGCCCAAGCTGGAGCCCAGCCCCTTCAGGGAGCACCAGATACGGAGGGGAGGCCAGATCCCGGCTTCCCGGCTTTGGGCCTGTCCGGGGTCTCCGTCTGCAGGTGGTGGAGGGAGGGTTCGCCATTTCTCTTCGTAGCGTAGCACACGCCAGTTGGAGATTTGATTCGTGACTTCATTTTCCTCTGAACCCCACGTCCTTTTCTGATTTCCCAACTTTCTTCTCCTTCTGGAGCTTCTCAGTCACATATGGTTTTGTTTTATATTAACACAGAAGAGTTAAGACCCTTTTATCATATTAAACCCACGCCTCAGGAACGTACCCTCTCTCCCCAGGGTAGCCTCCCCCAGGAAGGCCTCCCCCCCATCACACTGATGTGGCTCTTCCTTGAGGCCTTGTGTCTTGAGCCTGGAACAGTGAGGAGCCCCAGATACTTGAGAGGCACTAGAAAGGGCCCCCAGTGAGAGTCGTCGCCCCGCCCCCGCCTTGCCCCGCGGCTGGCAAACTCCACAGGCGTAGCTACTCTCTGCTGTTCTCACGAGGGGATGTGACGCGGGACATCGCATGTACAACGTGGGCCGGGTGCACGCGTGTGTTTGGGCCCACTGCGGACAGATAAGGCTGGCTGATTTCCTTTCTTGTAAGTCCCTGGCCCTGGGGCCGGTGTAAGATAACACTGGCAGGACGTTCTGGGGAATAAGCAGCTATGGGAAGGCAGGATTGATGACCCCCGTTCTCTCATAGTGGTGTTTCAAACAGCAGGTCCAAGCCCCTTCCTGGAGGATCCCATGAGGTCACTGCAAGGGTGTTTTGTTTGGGGAAGCAAATTGTGCTCAGAGACTGAGCAGTGTATTTAACACAGGCCCGCTTAGNGAGCTTGCTTGAGATTCTCTCTCTCCGTCCCTCCCCCACTCACTCACATGATGCTCTCACTCTCTCTCTTTCATAGAAATAAACTTTTTTAATCTTAAAAATATAATTTTAAAAAAAGTTCCAGGAACTAAATTAGGACACGGGATTAGATTAAAACAAGACCTGTGTACCTTCTGATCACAAGCACATCGAAGCACAGGGCAAGAAAAATAACCCTTCCATTTGCCTTCATGCATCAAGCACATGAAGTGAGTCAGACTGTAGACACATTGACATGAATGCTGTAAGGGGTCACTGTTAGTTTCTGTCTCCTTTCACTGGAACCTACTCCACTGTCCCCATGTCACTTTTCAACTGCTGCAGTGCCCAAGCTGGAGCCCAGCCCCTTCAGGGAGCACCAGATACGGAGGGGAGGCCAGATCCCGGCTTCCCGGCTTTGGGCCTGTCCGGGGTCTCCGTCTGCAGGTGGTGGAGGGAGGGTTCGCCGTTTCTCTTCGTAGCGTAGCACACGCCAGTTGGAGATTTGATTCGTGACTTCATTTTCCTCTGAACCCCACGTCCTTTTCTGATTTCCCAACTTTCTTCTCCTTCTGGAGCTTCTCAGTCACATATGGTTTTGTTTTATATTAACACAGAAGAGTTAAGACCCTTTTATCATATTAAACCCACGCCTCAGGAACGTACCCTCTCTCCCCAGGGTAGCCTCCCCCAGGAAGGCCTCCCCCCCATCACACTGATGTGGCTCTTCCTTGAGGCCTTGTGTCTTGAGCCTGGAACAGTGAGGAGCCCCAGATACTTGAGAGGCACTAGAAAGGGCCCCCAGTGAGAGTCGTCGCCCCGCCCCCGCCTTGCCCCGCGGCTGGCAAACTCCACAGGCGTAGCTACTCTCTGCTGTTCTCACGAGGGGATGTGACGCGGGACATCGCATGTACAACGTGGGCCGGGTGCACGCGTGTGTTTGGGCCCACTGCGGACAGATAAGGCTGGCTGATTTCCTTTCTTGTAAGTCCCTGGCCCTGGGGCCGGTGTAAGATAACACTGGCAGGACGTTCTGGGGAATAAGCAGCTATGGGAAGGCAGGATTGATGACCCCCGTTCTCTCATAGTGGTGTTTCAAACAGCAGGTCCAAGCCCCTTCCTGGAGGATCCCATGAGGTCACTGCAAGGGTGTTTTGTTTGGGGAAGCAAATTGTGCTCAGAGACTGAGCAGTGTATTTAACACAGGCCCGCTTAGGAATTTCCTAAGCCAATAGGATGCAGGGTAATGTCTTTTTAAAATGTTTTCATTTATTTTTGAGAGAGGGCGAGAACACAAGTGAGGGAGGGGCAGAGAGAGAGGAGGAAGAGAATCTGAGGCAGGCTTCAGGCTCTGAGCTGTCAGCACGGAGCCTGACACGGGGCCTGAAAATTGAGTAACAGGGAAAGTTAAGTCAGATGCTTAACCAACTGAGCCACCCAGGTGCGCCCAGGTTAATGTCTTTTAATAAACTAATCCGGACGCATCATACTCCAAATCGATCACACTATTGTTGCAGGTAAGGGAGATGGAAAGAGTCAAGTCCAGATTTAGTTGAGGCCATACCTTGATATGAGTGGGTACTAGGGACAGGTGACTTAGCCAGCTGACAGCTGACCTCCGGCTACCACTGCAGGAGTCAAAGTCCCCGTTGCTAGAGCAGGTTGCTAGGGAACCAATGTCACATCCAGTGTCGCCGGGCAAGAAGATGGCCTTCCCAGGGCCGGTGTTTCGCTTTCCTCACTGTTGGAGACAGAGGCGCTTTTACTGTGGCAGTAGCTAATGGGCCCAAGGTCTTTGGAGAACTGTTGAGATCAGCAAAGTGTGGCCTTGCCCAGAACAAACACTCTTGGATTGCCCTCCCAAACTGTTGATATTTGTAGTCAAAATGTCCCTTTACATGGACATGTTGCTTCTTTATGTATTTTTTTTATAGATAAGCCCCCAGGGAGGGCTTTCAGCAACTGAGCTCCTGCGTTCTTTTCAGTGAGAACAGATGAGATAATGACATCCTGACACAATTTGCTTCATTCTTCTATCAAAAGAACTTTTTTGTCTGTGTCATCAACAAGTAGATTGGAAATAATACCAAACCACCGCGCAACAGAGATGGCTGAGTTCATACCTTTTATATTCCTACATTTCCATCACATACCACACACACTTTTGTGCTCTACTATTTCTATAAAAGAAACCAGAACAGATTTCAACTGGTTTTATACAAAAATGAGGTCGATCCATGGCCCCTAACACCCAGTGGCACAAAAGAGTGTCTGTGACACGTGGACCGACCCTGAGCAAGAGCCATGCCTCCTCGTGGCAGCGGTAGTGTGAGAGTGGCAGAGGCTGCTGGGTAGAGAATCAGCCTCACATTTCTAGAACAATGAAAACCAAGCCCTAGTGCCCGACCTAAGGCAGAGAGGTAGAAGAAGTTTTGTAACAACAAAAATCACTAAATTGTTTGATTTTTTTGTCGGGAGGTCACTTTATCTAAAAAATTTTATTGGAGCAGTAAATGAATGTATGGATCTGAGCCTCATAATCCAAAATTTGGAGTTTTAGACTCAGCAGAAATNCAGCCATTTAAGAATAGGTTAGAAAGATTACTGCTGAATCACTATATCAACACACACAATTTGAGAATGCACAAAATCACCACTGCTGGTTTAAGAGTTATAATTTATCTAAATGTTTCATAAGAATTCAAATAACTAAGTCTTGATATATATTACAGGAAAACCTACTAGCGGGTTTCTTAGCATTAGAAGAATCCCTACCTCTGAATGTCTGGAGCCCAAGGATAGCAAGAACATGGGGTGGCTGGGTGCCTCAGTCCATTAACCATCTTATTCTTCTTGATCGCAGCTCACGTCTTCATCTCAGAGCCCTGAGTTCAGGCTCTAGGCTGGTCTTGAAGCCTACTTAGAAAAATTAGCAAGAACAGTTGAAGGGGGGAGATATGCATAT
>NW_027528556.1:7052-9879 GCF_008692635.1 Crocuta crocuta
CCACTCATCACAGAACCTGACATGAGGCTGTATCCCCCAACCCTGGGATTGTGACCCCAACTGAAACCCAGGGTTGGGTGCTCAACTGACTGAGCCACCCAGGTGCTCTGAAACACTTTTTGAGCTTTCAATCTAACTTACAGGCATTTTTAATAAAAATTCACTTCCATTCTTGAAGGGCAATCTCATTTCTTTCTGATGATATTATTTTTTACTGAGGGTGGATTACATACATTTCTTCCACAAGAGAAAAGGCTTCAGGTTACCCCTTGCCTGACAGTGATACAGAGCATGTGTGCAGAGAGTACGCCGTAGGTAAATTCAACAGTGTCACAAAACAGTTGCTGATGGAAAATACTCATACTACACTAAAAAGAAACCTGATAAATCTTCCAGTAAATACCAATACCCTCAATTTCTTCCTCAACCTGGTAAAGAGCATCCGTGAAAACCCACAGCTAATATACTTAATGGTGAAAGACTAAATATCCCTATGATGGGAAACAAGGCAAGTGTATTTTATAGATGCCCCTATTCTGGACTTCTATATGAACGGAAACATATGAAAGATGTGACCCTTTGTTTCTGGCTTATTTCACTTAGCAAAATGTTTTCAAGATTCATTCATGTTGTAGCAGGTATCATTACATCATTGCTTTACATGGCCAAAGAATATTCCATAGATGGGTATATAATTTGTTCATCCAGTAATCATTTGTTGGACATATGGGTTGTTTGTGTTTTGGCTATTATGAATTCACATTTGTCTGCAAGTGTTTGTGTTGCCATATGCTTTCATTTCTCTTGGGTATATATGCTAGAAGTGGAATTACTGGGTCATTGGTAATTTTCTGTTTGTCTGAGGAACTGCTGGACTATTTTGCAAAGGGTCTGTACAGTTTTACATTCCTATAATGTGTGAGGATTCCAGTTTCTCCATATGTCTTCGGTGCGTGCTAATTTCTGTTTTGCTTTGGGTTTTGTTTTGTTTTGTGGCTAGCCTAGTGAGTGTGAACTGGCACCTGTTTGTGGTTTATGTTTGCATTTCCCTCGTAACTAGTGACATTGACCATCTTTTCATGTGCTCGTTGGCCATTTGTATATCGTTTTGGAGAAATTTCTATACAAGTCCTTTGCCAATTTTTTAACTGGGGTTTTGACTTTTTGTTATTTAGTTGTAAGTGTTCATTATATATGCTGGATATTAGAATAAGCAACTGATTTTGGTCAACAATAACCAACAATTCAATGACAAAGGGAAAATCGTTTTAACAAATGGTCCTGGCACAACTGTGAAGGGAGAATGCAAAAGAATGAAATTACTCTTACCTCACATCATATATAAACATTGACTCAGAAGGAATCAAAGACCTAAATGTAAGTCCTAAAACTATAAAACTCTTGGAAAAAATGTAGAGGTGAATTTTCATGACCATGGATTTGGCCCTGGTTCCTTAGATATGATTCCAAAAGCACAACTAACAAAATAAAAAGAAAATAGATAAATTATGCTTTATAAAAAATTTTTAAGTTTTTCATCAATGGACACTATTCTAGAAGGAAATGAGAACTCACCGAATAAAAGAAAAATCTTCAAATCTTGCATATGACAAGGTGTAGTACCCAGACGATAAAGATTTCTTACGTCTTGACAAAAAGACAAACCATCCAGTATTTGTAAGTGGTCAGAGCACCTGAATATACATTTCTCCAAAGAGTGTATACAAATGGCCGACACCCACATGAAAAGATGCTCAATGTCATTAGTCATCAGGAAAATGCAAATCAAAACCACAGTGAGATACCTTAGACCCTGGAGCTGACCAAAACCCCCCCATTAGATTTGGGAGGTAGCCCCCTGCTAACTGCTAGGTCCCTTTGTGCTGCTCGTCCTGTCTCTCAAGGTGATATCTGAGATTCATCCCCGTTGGCATGGACCCTCTAAGTCCCAAGCCTTAAGGACCCTTGCGCCTCCTTTTGCTGTGAGTTGCGAGGGACAGAATGTGCAAAGCCTCCCCTTCAGGGACACCAGAGGCCGAGTCAGAACTCGCAAGGGGAGGGGACAGGCGCAGGGAGGAGGTGACAGAATGCAGAGAGATTGAGTGGTCCCATGTAACCCAAGGATGGAGGGGCGTGGAGGAAGGAGGGGTCGCCCTGATGTGCGGGCAGGTGGAGGGTTAGGGAGGACTATCCCTGACCAAAAGCAGGGCTGGAGTCAGGTAACTACCCCACTGGCCAGGACAGTTGTGCCTGTCACTGTGCTGCTTTCGCAGCTTCACCTCTGTTGCTGTCCGCTGGCTGGTCCCCTGGGCGGGCCATGTACCTAGGGCACCCCCCACCCACCCCGGGCCTTTAGCCTCAGCTTGCTTCTCAATAGCAGAAGTCATTACTCCCATTCCGACTCCCCCCTCCTCCCGAGGGACTATTGCTGCCTCCTGCACCCTCTCCCCAGGGGCTCTCCCTGGGGAGCCGGCACCCCAGAAGTGCCCACATGGGCTGGGGCCTTCAGTCCACTACATTCTCGGCTTCCTGCCACCGCCGCCTCCCAGGTTTCCCCAACATGCCAGATTTGGCCCCGGTAGGTCCCGACTTTGGGGAGAGTGAGAAGAGCGATTACTTTCAGGAGGCCCTGATCCTGAAGGTGTCCATTGCCATATGAAAATGCCCTATCTTTGATTTTTTAAAAAATGTTTACGTAGTTTTGAGAAATAGAGACAGAGGATGATCCAAAGCAGGCTCCAGGCTCTGAGCTGACAGCACAGCACAGTGATAGAACAGGTATTCCTATTAGTGCCCTGCCAGGAGGTCCTTTCACTGTAGAAGCTTT
>NW_027528557.1:0-514 GCF_008692635.1 Crocuta crocuta
GACAGAAACGACGGCTGAGAGCAACACAGGGCAGAGAAAAGGAGCACAGGAAAGGGGTCTAGACGCCGTGAGGAAGCGCCTAACGATGTGGTCACACGTGGACCCGATGGGCCACAGGGAAGGAGCCAGTGGTGCCGAAATGTTATGCTCCAGTGATTCAAAAAGTCACACTGGCCAGAGATCAAAACGAAAGGAGGAAGACCAACACTGAGGCCAATATCCTATTCCAAAGGCCATGAGTCACACCTGCAACTTNCACACCTGCAACTTATCACTTCTATCTCCAGAGCGGTCCAGACAATGGGGAGTGCATGACAAAGCAGCGCCTTTATTCAGATGGGGCCACCCCTGAAGTTACCGCATCTGGCTGCTTCATTTAATGTTACTCATTCTCCTGGAGCCCGGATGTTTCAGAGAGGAAAACTGACTCATCCAGGGGAAGTATCAAGTGTGAAATAATCTGACTGCATATCTCTGGGTATCTCTGGTACTGAACAAGCCCATTGAAAATGAG
>NW_027528558.1:0-592 GCF_008692635.1 Crocuta crocuta
ACCAGGGGCGGCGGTGTCCAGAGCCCGAAAGAGAGGAGGGGGCAGGCAGCAGCCCCGTCCCCCGCGGGAGGGGCACAGCCACGCCCAGCCGCACGGGGGGCTCGGGGAGGGGGCTCCTGCCTTCAGAAACCCACCCGGAGCCCAGAACTTCCATCGGAAGCTCAGAAACTGATCATTTTGGAGGAGAAAAGAGTTCACGTCCCCAGCACCCGTCAGCTCTGCCCCTTCTGTGCTCCTGGCTCAGTAGCCAACACAGGCGTGGCCAGGAAGCATCTAGATGGGACCCAAAGACCCCACACTGGNGAAAGCCTCCAGGTGTGCGGCCGGCGTCGAGGAGTGGGGGAGGGGCCCTGGGGCCCCTGATGTAGCTCCTGTGGCATCGGCTGGGGGTTGGAGGGACAGGGGTGGGGCGAGAGGAGCTGAACAGTGGCCCCCCGCTCCCCCCGTGCACATAAGAGAGGAAAACCACCTTCTGCAGATCCAGCTCCTACACTGCCGTCCCCACGTGCACCAGGACAGCGCCCAGGATGACACTCAGCAGCCCCGTCTCCATTGCCGCGCACGGTGCCTCTGACCCCTGCACCCGGCTTTA
>NW_027528559.1:0-486 GCF_008692635.1 Crocuta crocuta
TCTGAATGAAAGGCTTGCTGGATAGAGGATTTTTGGCTGCATATTATTTCCGTTCATCACATTGAAGATCTCCTGCCATTCCTTCTGGCCTGCCGAGTTTCATTAGATAGGTCTGTCACGACTCTGATAGGTTTCCCTTTGTATGTTAGGGCCCTTTTCTCCCTAGCTGCTTTCAAAATATTCTCTTTGTCCTTATATTTTGCCAGTTTCACTATGATCTGTTGTGCAGATGATTGATTCAAGTTACATCTGAGTGGAGTTCTCTGTACCTCTTGAATTTCAACTTCTACTTCCTTCTCCAGGTTGGGGAAGTTCTCTGCTGTAATTTATTCCAGGACTCCTTTAGTACCTTTCCCTCTATCTTCCCCTTCTGTAATTCCTAAGATATGTATATTGTTCCATTTGATTGTATCGCTGAGCCTTTGAACTCTTCTTTCATGTTCCTGGATCAGTTTATCTCTTTTTGTCAGTTTCTTCTTTTTCTAT
>NW_027528560.1:0-4023 GCF_008692635.1 Crocuta crocuta
CCTATGACCCAGCAATAGCACTGCTAGAAATTGACCCAAGGGATATAGGAATTCTGATGCATAGGGGCACATGTACCCTAACGTTCATAGCAGTACCCTCCACAATAGCCGAAACATGGAAAGAGCCTAAGTGTCCATCAACGGACGAATGGATCAAGAAGATATGGTTTATCTATACAATGGAATACTACATGGCAATGAGAAACAATGAAATCTGGCCATGTGTAGCAACATGGATGGACCTTGAGGGTGTTNCTGAGTGTAATAAGTCAGGCAGAGAAGGACAAATGTCATATGTTTGCACGTATAGGAGGATTAGGAGGAACTTAACGGAGGACCGCAGGGGAGAAGAAGGGGGGAGTAGTGGGGGAGGGGGAGAGAGGCAAACCATGAGAGACTCTTGAATGCTGACAAAAACTGAGAACTGATGGCTGTAGAGGGGATGGGTGATGGGCATGGAGGAGAGCACTTGTGGGGATGAGTATTGGGTGTTATATGGAAACCAACTTGACAATAAACTATTTGTAAAAAGAAAAAAAAAGAGCTGAGAGATATGTTTTCCAAAAAAAAAAAAAAGAATTATGGGAGCTACATCAAGAGTTGTTTTTTATACCCGTTCCATGCTATGATTCTGGTAATCTGAGAATGGATACATATGGAGCTCTCTCTCTCTCCTATATTAGACTTAATGGTCCTTGTTCTTGGGGCCAAACCCCTGATCCAAATATACATTAATCATCTTCTGAATTTACAAATTTATGTAGTTCCATGTAAGTTATTCTTATATCTTATACATTCATTCAATAAACTTGAGTGTCTCTTACAACACAGACACTGCTTTAGGTGTTAAAGGTATAGCTGTGAATAAGACAGCAAGACTTCACTTTCACTGGGCTAATATTTTAGTAAAAGGAGAAAGACAATAAAAAATAATTCTTGATATAAGAAATATGTGATAGTGACTGTCAGTGGTGGGTGGGATGAAATAAACATACTATTGGATTGAGTAGTCAGGGAAGGGTTTCTATATGGCAAAAGTGTTTGAGCTGTGACCTAGATGAAAAGAATAATTTTATTCAAAGAAAGAGAATATAGTATTCTAAACAGGAGAATGAAAATTGTATATGCNGAGACAGAAAGGTAACTTAACGGGGTTTTAGCAAGCAAAGAATAAAATGGTTGGGAATAGAGAATTACAGGCCAATATTCTTCATGAATACAGATGCAAAAAACCTCAACAAGATACTTGCAAATCGAATCTAACAGCACATAAAAGGAATTATCCACCAAGATCAAGTGGGATTCATTCTTAGTTACAGGGCTGGCTCAATAGTCATAAATCATTCAATGTGATACATCACATCAACAAAAGAAAAGATAAAAACCATATGATCCTGTCGATACATGCAGAAAAAGCATTAGACAAAATACAGCATCCATTCTAATAAAGACCCTTGAGAAAGTCGGAATAGAAGGAACTTACTTAAACATCATAAAAGCCATCTATGAGAAGCCCTCAGCTAATATCTCCTCAATGGGGAAAAACTGAGAGCTTTCCCCCTGAGATCAGGAGCACCACAGGGATGTCCACTCTCACCACTGTTATTTAACATAGTGCTGGAAATCCTAGCATCAGCCATCAGAAAACAAAAGGAAATAAAAGGCAACAGAATTGGCAAGGAAAAAGTCTAACTCTCACTTTTCGCAGACGACATGATACTTTACGTGAAAAACCCGTAGACTCCACCAGAGGACTACTAGAATTGATCCATGAGTTCAGCAAATTTGCAGCGTAGAAAATCAACGTACATAAATCAGTTGTATTTTTAAACACCAACAATGAAGCAACAGAAAGAGAAATCAAGAAGCTGATCCCATTCAGAATTGCACAAAAAACCATAAAATACCTAGGAATAAACCTAACCAAAGATATGAGAGATCTGTATGATTAAAACTATAGAAAACGTATGTCGGAAATTGAAGAAGACACAAAGAATGGAAAAACATTCCATCCTCACGGATTGGAAGAATAAATATAGTTAAAGTGACATTACTACCCAAAGCAATCTATATATACAATACAATCCCAATCAAAATTGCACCAGCATTCTTCTCAAAACTAGAACAAATTATCCTCAAATTTTATGGAACCACAAAAGATCCCGAGTAGCCAAAGCAACATTGAAGAAGAAAACCAAAATGGGAGGTATCACCATCCCAGACTTTAGCCTCTACTACAAAGCTGTCNTCAAAGAGGACATCCGGATGGCCAACAGACACATGAAACCATGCTCAGTATCCCGCATCATCAGGGAAATAGAAATCAAAACCACACTGAGATACCACCTCACGCCAGTCAGAGTGGATAAAATGAGCAAATCAGAGGACTCTAGATGCTGGCGAGGATGTAGAGAAACGGGCACCCTCCTACACTGTTGGTGGGAATGTATACTGGTGCAGCGCCTCTGGAAAGCAGTGTGGAGGTGCCTCAAAAAGTTAACAATAGAACTCCCCTATGACCCAGCAATAGCACTTTTAGGAATTTACCGGAGGGATACACAAGTGCTGATGCATAGGGGCACATGTACCCTAGTGTTCATAGCAGCACACTCCACAATAGCCAAAACATGGAAAGAGCCTAAGTGTCCATCAACGGACGAATGGATCAAGATATGATTTATCTATACAGTGGAATACTACATGGCAATGGGAAAGAATGAAATCTGGCCATGTGTAGCAACATGGATGGACCTTGAGGGTGTATGCTGAGCAAAATAAGTCAGGCAGAGAAGGATAGATACCATATGTTTGCACGTATAGGAGGATTAGGAGGAACTTAATAGAGGAACGTTGGGGAGAAGAAGGGGGGGAATAGTGGGGGAGAGAGTGGGAGGTAAACCATGAGACATTGTTTAATGCTGAGAAAAAACTGAGGGCTAATGGTGGTCGGGTGGAGGGGAAGAGGGTGATGGGCATGGAGGAGGGCACTTGTGGGAAGAGCACTGGGTGTTATATGGATACCAACTTGAAAATAAACTATTTTTTAAAAATGGTGGGGGATAAGGTTGTAGAGACATGCAGGGGTCAGATAATTTAAGGTGTTGTAGGCTACATTAAGTAATAAATGTCTTCCTTTAAGTATGATGGGAAGCCAAAACAACGCAATACTCTTCTTGAACAATCATAATTGTATAGTTCACATTCATCTAATAAATAATTCACCATCTACGCTTGACTTAAAGATCTTACTTTTACAGGAGGCATATAGTTGCATGTCTACACCTAGTTAACCAAAGGTTTTATAGACAACAGAGACCAATTTTACCCAGTTTTTAGTTCAATTTGCAATAGTGATACGTGTTTGCTTGGGTATGAACTGAGTTTACACTGACTTCATATAAACTCAATAAGCCATCAGAGAACAAATGCACATACACTCACTGACAGACTTGGACTCTTAGCTTTAATAATTAAGAAGGTATAATTCCGGGAATCCATGAGAAAAATCATCAATAAGTAAAGTCAGCAGAGGCATTTGTTATCAAATGATATAATTTCAAAGTGGTCAGGAACCAGCCTTTAAATCATTCCCAAAGTTTTGGGCACAGAGTTTACTCTCCAATATTCTGCCTAAAGAAATAGAAGATAGCTTATATTTCCATAGCAAAGGCAAATATCACCAAAAATGAAACCTTGCTTAAAAGCTTAGTGTATTTCTGAAGCAAGAAAGAAAAGAACATTTTCCTTTTAGGTGAAAACTATTTTGTGACAATGAGCATATGTATTAAATAATTTTCTTTCTTGAGAGTAATAATAGAATGAGTAAGCCAAAGCAGAAACAAGCAAAATGCAGAAATTCTTGCAATTGCAATTGTCATGGCTTTATCTTACATTCCTCAGAGAGTTCACTTGTGGTTAGTCATTTAAATTCTCCTTTTCTTACTTGTCTTAATAATTTTCTTTAATGATTATTCTTTTTTCCAAGTCAGGAATACACTTTTTAAAAATATAATTTATTGTCAA
>NW_027528560.1:4356-6071 GCF_008692635.1 Crocuta crocuta
CAAGTCAGGAATAGACTTTTTAAAAATATAATTTATTGTCAAATTGGTTTCCATGATTATTCTTCATGTGACTGTCACATCTTTTCATTGTGAGAGCCTAAATTAGTATTTTGATAGTTCTCCTTATATATATATAAATTGGGGATACTGTGCCCCAAAAGAACTGAATAAATGCTATCTTATTACCTTGCTACTAGTTAATAAGCACTTTCCAAACTCATTTGGTATCCATTGCAGCTGCTTAAACCAGGAAAGTTTTAGTTTTGCTAATAACATATGCACATATTGAGAGCTGAGCAAATGTTTGAGTATGTAAGTGCAAACATTACTGATCACATAATTAAGCAATGGGAGGTTAAGGCAAGTGAGGTTCAACAATGTTAACTGACTTGTCCAAATTTTCACAATTAGTAAACAGCAGAGCGGTAATCTGAGCCCAAGGCTAATTCCAAAACATACGTTATCTTCAACATAACACTGGTTATTGAATAAGTATGTGAATAAATGAATGAAAGAAAAAATTACATAAAGTATTTTTATCATCAGAAATAAAACATTTTCTTGAATAGGTAAAATTCAGGTTCTCTATTCAACAAACACATTTAATTTATCACAAGCTATGCATACAAAGTATAAGTATCATCTCAAACTATAAAAGAAGTTCTTGTTCATAACTAGATTTCTGTAAAAATGTATTTATATGCCTTTCAGTTTTATATCTTACAGATAAGCAAGTTAAAAAAAAAGAGCAATAGAAAAAGTGTCAAGGATACGAAGAGACCACAATATATTTTTAAAATTTCTCTTTAGACTCTTGAATGTTGAGAACAAACTAAGGATTGATGGGTGAGGGTGGGGGAGGGGGGAGAAGGGCATGGACGAGGGCACTTGTGGAGAAGAGCACTGGGTGTTATATGGAAACCAACTTGACAATAAACTATAAAAAAATAAAGAAATAAAACAAATAAATAGGTAAATTTTAAAAAAATTGTCTTTAGCCACTACCTCAAAACATGGAGAAAAAGGTATCGTTAATTTTACACTGCAAATTACGCAGATATTTCTACAAATATATATTCATAAATCTTTGTCATACTCTTCACTTTTTGCATACACTACTCTTAATTCATGCACATCTTCATATATAATGCATTTAATTAGATTTGCAGTTCAAGTTTTAGAAGTTTAATTAGCTCTGTGTGTCTTTCAATGTGTGTTTTTAAGTTCTGTCAGCCAAGAGTTTAATAAATTTGGAGCTGATAAGGGAAAAGATATGATCACAAGAGGCAGTAATGCAAAACAAATTATGTTGAGTGGTATTTGGACAGGGTTTCCTAAGAAGGAAACTCCCTCATAGGCAGTCCTAGCCAAAGGCTAAGTCAAGGGGTCTTTACTCAGAAGGGGAAGAGAATGAAGAACTCCTTGGGGATAGAAAGGGATTAAAGAAGGGGGTAGGTATCTAGGTGATGTCACTCAGCAGCATGGTGGAAAGTCTCTGGGTCAGAGAGCTCTAAAGGGCCATAACAGTTTGGAGTCTTATAAACATAGACTTTATTTTATCAAAGGCCAGAGGATGGGGGTCAGTTTTCACAGAGTATGCAAATGAGTCAGATGCTAAGTGACTAAAAATATGCTTTGGAAGTTATTTTAAAAATAATTTAATATGTACATATTTGAGTTTGGTGCTGGCAGGCTTCTGAGCTAATGGGTTTCAT
>NW_027528560.1:6215-6455 GCF_008692635.1 Crocuta crocuta
TCTGAGCTCCTGGGTTTCATCACACAGTAAAGAAATAACCTAAGACCCAATACACATATGCCATCTTTGGCTCATCCTTTAAAAAAATCCCAGTGACAATCAGAATAGGGGCGCCTGGGTGGCTTAGTCCGTTAAGCGTCCGACTTTCGCTTAGGTCATGATCTCGTGGTTCGCGGGTTCCAGCCCTGCGTCGGGCTCTGTGCTGACTGCCAGCTCATAGCCTGGAGCCTATTTCAGAAT
>NW_027528560.1:6497-17244 GCF_008692635.1 Crocuta crocuta
GAGCCTGGAGCCTATTTCAGAATCTGTGTCTCCCTCTCTCTCTGACCCTCCCCTGCTCACGCTGTCTCTCTCTCTCTCTCCTAGAAATAAATAAAAATAAAAAAAAAATCCCAGTGACACTCAGAATAAAAAAATCACACATTTCAATATCTTTGTACATAATATGTAATTGCTATTGTAATTGTTCATGATTTCAATATCCTTACACACACAAATGTACATATGTGAATATTAGAGACTAGAGCCACATATAATCAGTCTCTAAGGCCTTTATACTAAATAAAAATAAATGATTTATCTAAATTAAAAGGTATATTTAATGTAGGAGATATTTTTGATAATTTGAAAAGGAAAGTTATGGGGCGCCTGGGTGGCTCAGTTGGTTAAGCGTCCGACTTCGGCTCAGGTCATGATCTGCGGTTTGTGAGTTTGAGCCCCGCATCGGACTCTATGCTGACAACTCAGAGCCTGGAGCCTGCTTCTAATTCTGTGTCTCCCTCTGTCTCTGCCCCTCCCCTGCTCGTGCCCTGTCTCTCACTGTCTGTCAATAATAAATAAATGTTAAATTCTTTAATTAAAAAAAAGAAAAGGAAAGTTATTGTTTTGATAGTGAGATAAGTAACCATGCAAGTGCAGTTTCAAAGACAATAGTTCTGACATAAACCAGATGTGCATATTTTAATGTAAAGTATACAGACATATTTAAAATATGCATGTGTATCATTATCTGGAAATATTAAAGACAATTCAAACATAGATCAGGATTCCAGTGGCAAACCGTAAATATTTCTCCAACACCCACAGAGATAATATGAATTTCAATGGACATTTTTATAGGTACACCACAATTTTTTCCCTTGAAGAAGATACATATCAACAGAGCAATTCTGAGGAAAATGGAGGAAACAGAGAAGGATAAAATATGTATATGGACTGATTAAAACCTATTTCATGAGTGAAATCCTTTTAGCTACATACACATGGTCAGGTGTATGTTTATAATACTTGTTCTTTCCAACAGTGTAGAGTGAAGACAATTTGTTGGCAACAGCCTTTGCTCTAGGCATGGCTGCTCATGTTTCAGAAAACCAGTACTCTGATATTACACCAGAAAGCATCCTACCTGGAGTTTTCTGTATGTCAAATGCCATCCCCATTTTCCATCTGTATCAAACTTTACCTTTCATAAGCACCATTCCCTTGGGAACCTAAATGACTACACCTTCTGTGGTGAATTATCCATGTTACAACATGCACTAGGGGTGCCTGTGTGGCTCAGTCAGTTAAGCGTCCAACTTCACCTCAGGTCATGTTCTTGCAGTTCATGAGTTTCAGCCCCACATTGGTCTACACACTGACAGTGGGGAACCTGCTTGGGATTCTTTCTCTCCCTCTATTTGTCCCTGTCCCACTTGCTCTCTCTTTCTCAAAATAGATAAATAAAATTTTTAAAAAATAAATAATAATAAAGTTAAAGCAAAAATGGCTTAATTTTTCTCCCTCTTTAATAACAGTGTATTTTCTTTAACATTTTAAGTTAAAANCCAATTCCAGACTTTAGCCTCTACTACATAGCTGTCATCATCAATACAGTATGGTATTGGCACAAAAACAGACACATAGACCAATGGAACAGAATTGAGAACTCAGAAGNATAAAGGGCTAGTATCCAAAATCTATAAGGAACTCACCAAGCTCCAAACCCGAAAAACAAATAATCCAGTGAAGAAATGGGCAGAAGACATGAACAGACATTTCTCTAAACGCCCTAATAAAAGGCACTGGAGAAATAAAAGTCATACAATGAGATACTATGTACAATTTTTATTGATACAGTAACCCCCCCCACACACACAAAACCAAAATTACTGGAATTTTTTAATTCTTATGCTTGGTTGCATTTTATATTTTTTTAAATCAAAAGAAGAAAATGTATTTTTATATTATTTTCTCTTAATTTAGGAGCTGTTATTTTTCTTTACATAAATAAGCACCAATAACTTGAGAACAAGATACTCATCACGATATCCTCAACACCTAGAACAGAATAGATGTTTAAGATTTCCTGTTTGTTTTACTTTTACCTATTTATTTATTTAGATTTAAAACTACTTTATATTTTTACTGTTCTCATTTTCTTATTTTTTAATACAAATATAGTTAACATAGGGTGTTAAAATACTTTCAAGTGTATGATATAGTGTTTCAACAATTTTATATATTTCTCAGTGTTTATCAAGACAAATGTATCCTCAGGCCCTTTACCTAAGTCCCCCATCCCTCCACCCACCTTCTCTGTGATAATGATCTGATTGTTCTCTATCGTTAAAGGTCTGTTCCTTGGTCTATCTCTTTTTTCGTTTGTCTGATTTGTTTCTTAAATACCACATATGAATGAAATCATATGGTATTTATCTTTCTCTGACTTATTTTGCTTAGCATTATAATCTTTAGATACATACAATTTGTTACAAATGGCAAGATTTCATTATGGCTAAATGATATTCCACTGTGTATATATGCCACTTATTCTTTATCAATTTATCCATCATTGGAAACTGGGGCTGCTTCCATAGTTTGGCTACTATTACTAATGCTGCAATAAACATAGAGGTGCGTGCAAATTTTTGAACTTTCATTTTGGGTAAATACACAGTAATGGTATTACTGGATCATATGGTCGTTGAATTTTTAATTTTTTGAAGAGCCTCCTTAGTGTTTTCCACAGTGGCTGCACCAGCTTAAGGCATTCTCATCAACAATAAAAGAGGGTTCGATGAAAACTACAGAAAACTTATGAAGGAAATTGAAGAAGACACAACGAAATGGAAAAACATCTCATGCTCATGGATAGGAAGAATAAATATAGTTAAGATGCCATTACTACCCAAAGCTATCTACACATTCAACGCAATTCCAATCAAAATTGCACCAGCATACTTCTCAAAGTTAGAGCAAACTATCCTAAAATTTGTATGGAACCACAAAAGACCCCGAATAGCCAAAGTAATACTGAAAAATAAAACCAAAACGGGAGGTATCACCATCCCAGACTTTAGCCTCTACTACAAAGCNTAAAAAAATAAAAAAAAAAGAATAAAGCAATGCCAAAACAAACAAACAATGAAAGCGGGTTCCTTTTTCTCTATATCCTTCTAATTTCTCTTGTATTTACCATTCTGACATGTGAGAAGTTATAATCTAATTGTAGCTTTGATTTACATTTCCCTGATGATGAGTCTTATTGAGTATCCTTTCATGTATCTATTGACAACCTGTATGTCTCCTTGGAGAAATGTCTGTTCATGTCTTCTGCCTATTTTTTAACTTGATTATTCCTTTTGGGAGTTTTGAGTTTTATAAGTTTTTTGGGTACTAACCCTTTATCAGATATGTAATTTGCAAATATCTTCGTCCATTCTGTCAGTTGCCTTTTAGTTTTGTTGATCGTTCCATTTTCATTGCAGAAGTTTTTTTATTTTGATGAAGTCCCAATAGTTTATTTCTACTTGTCTCGAGAGACATACCTACACAAATGTTGCTGTGGCTGATGTCAGAAAAAATGCTGCCTGTGCTCTTTTCTAGGATTTTTATGGTTCTAGATCTTATATTTAAGTCTTTAATACATTATGAGTTTATTTCTGTGTATGGGGTTAAAAAAAATGGTCCAGTATCATTCTTTTGTGTTGCATGTACCTGTCCAGTATTCGCAACACCATTTATTGAACAAACTTTTTCCCATTGCATATTCTCTCCTCCCTTGTCAAAGATTAATTGACCATATAAGCATGGGTTTATTTCTGGGCTTTCTATTATGTTCCATTGATCTATATGCCAATTCTTGTGCCAGGACCATACTCTTTTGACTTCTACAGCTTTGAATATAATTTAAAATCTGGAATTGTGATACACCTAACTTTTTTTCACTCTGGGATTTTCTGTCATTCCATACAAATTTTAGGATTGTTTGTTCTAGTTCCATGAAAAATGTTATTGATATTTTGATATGGATTTACATAAATCTGTAGATTGTTTTGGGGCGTATGGACATTCTGACAATATTTATTCTCTCAACCCATGAGCATGTAATATCTTACCATGTGTCTGTGTAATTTTCAGTTTCGTTCATCAATGTTTTATAGTTTTGAGAGTACAGGTCTTTTACCTCCTTGAATAAGTTTATTCTTAAGTGGGGTGCCTGAGTGGCTCAGTTGATTAAGCGTCCGACTTCGGCTCAGGTCATGATCTCACTGTTCATGGGTTTGAGCACCGCATTGGGCTCTGTGCTGACAGCTAGCTCAGAGCCTGGAGCCTGCTTCAGATTCTGTATCTTCCTCTCTCTCTGACCCTCCCCTGCTCACGCTATCTCTCTCTCTCTCTCTTGGAAATAAATAAAACATTAAAAAAATAAAAGTTTATTCTTAAGTATTTTATTATATTTTGTGCAATTGTAATTGGGATTATTTTTTTAAATTTCTCTTTATTCTTCTTCATTATTAGTGCATAGAAATGAAATTAATTTCTGCACATTGATTTTGTATCCTACAGCTTTACTGAAATAATTTATCAGTTTTACAGTTTTTGCTGGGGCCTTGAAGGTTTGTATATATAATATCATGTCATCTGCAAATAGTGAAAATTTTACTTCTTCTTAAGCAATATGTATGATTTTATACCTTTTTGTCATATTGATGTGGCTAGAATTTCTAGTACTATGTTGAAGAAAAGTGGTTAGAGTGGACACCCCAGTCTTGATCCTGACCTTACAGGAAACACTCTCAGTATTTCTCCATTGAGTATAATGTCAGCGGGGGAGGGGTTCTTTTTGTTAATATATTTATTCATTTTGAGAGAGAGAGAGAGGCAGTGCGGGTGGGAGACGGGCAGAGAAAGAGGGAGGAGTGGAGACAGAATCCCAAATAGGTTCCATGCTCTGTCGACATTGAGAACTGTGGGTTTTTCATATGTGGCCTTTAGTATGTTGAGGTATGGTCCCTCCAAAGCTACTTTGTTGACGGTTTTATGATGAATGGATGTTTTATTTTTTCAAATGCCTTTTCTGCATCTATTAAAATGAGCATATGATTTTTAGCCTTTCTCTTATTGATGTGATGTATTATGTTAAGTGATTACACTTGCATCCCAAGAATAAATGCCATATGATCATAGTGAATTACTTTTTTAATTTTTTAATTTTTTAAAATTTATTTCTGAGAGAGAGAGAGGGAGAGAGAGAGAGTGAGAGCGTGAGCAGGGGAGGGTCAGAGAGAAAGGCAGACACAGAATCTGAAACAGGATCCAGGCTCAGAGCTGGCAGTCAGTGCATAGACCGATGCGGGGCTTGAACCCATGAACCGTGAGATCATGACCTGAGCCGAAGTCGGACGCTTAACCAACTGAGCAACCCAGGCACCCTCCATTATTTTCTTAACGTATTGTTCGTTTCACTTTGCTAATAGTTTGCTGGGGATATCTGCATTCATGTTCATCAGAGATATTAGCCTTTAATTATCCTTTTCTGTGGTATCTTTATCTGGTTTTGGTATCAGGGTAATTCTGGCCTCATGGAATGAACTTGGAAGTTTTCCTTGCTCTTATATAATTTTTGGAATAGTTTAAAAATAATAGCTATTAACTCTTCTTTAAATGTTTGGTAGAATTCATGTGTAAAGCCATATAGTTTTAGAATTTCATTTGTTGGCACTTTATTGATTACTGATTCAATTTCATTGCTGGTAATCCATCTGTTAAAATTTTCTATTTCTTCCTGATTTAGTTTTGGAAGATTATATGTTTCTAGAAATTTATCAATTTCTTCTAGGTCATCTAATTTGTTGGCATTAAAATTTTTCATAATATGATTTTATAATCCTTTGTGTGGTGTTCATTGTTATTTCTCCTTTTGCTTTTCTGATTTTGTTTATTTGAGTTCTCTTTCTTTGATGAGCCTAAGTAGAGTATTATCCATTTTGTTGATCTTTTAAAAGAATCAGCTTCTGGTATCATTGGATCTGTTTTATTGTGTGTTTTTTTTTCTTGTTTCTATTTTATTTATTTCTGCTCTAATCTTTATTATTTCCTTCTTTCTTTAATTTTTGAGTTTTGTTGGTTCTTTAACTCTCCTAGGTATAAATCTAGGTTGTTTATTTGAGATACTTCTTGCTCCTTAATGTAGGACTGTATTGCTTAAAATTCCCTCTTAGAATAGCTTTTTGATGCATCCCAAAGATTTTGGACAATTTTGCTCTCATTTTCATTTGTTTCCACATATTATTTTAATTTTCTCTTTGATTTTTGGTGGAACATGCATTGCTTAGTTGCATGATATTTAATCTCCATATATTTGTGATCTTTACAAAGTTTTTCTTGTGGCTGATTTCTAGTTTCATAATGTTGTGGTCAAATAGATGCATAGTATGGCATTGATTTTTTTCAAATATTTTTAGTGTTTTATTTATTTCTGAGAGAGAGAGAGAGAGAGAGCGAGAGAGAGAGAGACAGGGGAGGGTCAGAGAGAGAGGGAGATACAGAATCTGAAATAGGCTCCAGGCTCTGAGCTGGCAGTCAGCACCAAGCCCGACGCGGGGCTCGAACCCATGAACCATGAGATCATGACCTGAGCCAAAGTCGGAGGCTTAACCGACTGAGCCATTCAGGCGCCNGGTTTTGGTATCAGGGTAATTCTGGCCTCATGGAATGAACTTGGAAGTTTTCCTTGCTCTTATATAATTTTTGGAATAGTTTAAAAATAATAGCTATTAACTCTTCTTTAAATGTTTGGTAGAATTCATGTGTAAAGCCATATAGTTTTAGAATTTCATTTGTTGGCACTTTATTGATTACTGATTCAATTTCATTGCTGGTAATCCATCTGTTAAAATTTTCTATTTCTTCCTGATTTAGTTTTGGAAGATTATATGTTTCTAGAAATTTATCAATTTCTTCTAGGTCATCTAATTTGTTGGCATTAAAATTTTTCATAATATGATTTTATAATCCTTTGTGTGGTGTTCATTGTTATTTCTCCTTTTGCTTTTCTGATTTTGTTTATTTGAGTTCTCTTTCTTTGATGAGCCTAAGTAGAGTATTATCCATTTTGTTGATCTTTTAAAAGAATCAGCTTCTGGTATCATTGGATCTGTTTTATTGTGTGTTTTTTTTTCTTGTTTCTATTTTATTTATTTCTGCTCTAATCTTTATTATTTCCTTCTTTCTTTAATTTTTGAGTTTTGTTGGTTCTTTAACTCTCCTAGGTATAAATCTAGGTTGTTTATTTGAGATACTTCTTGCTCCTTAATGTAGGACTGTATTGCTTAAAATTCCCTCTTAGAATAGCTTTTTGATGCATCCCAAAGATTTTGGACAATTTTGCTCTCATTTTCATTTGTTTCCACATATTATTTTAATTTTCTCTTTGATTTTTGGTGGAACATGCATTGCTTAGTTGCATGATATTTAATCTCCATATATTTGTGATCTTTACAAAGTTTTTCTTGTGGCTGATTTCTAGTTTCATAATGTTGTGGTCAAATAGATGCATAGTATGGCATTGATTTTTTTCAAATATTTTTAGTGTTTTATTTATTTCTGAGAGAGAGAGAGAGAGAGAGCGAGAGAGAGAGAGACAGGGGAGGGTCAGAGAGAGAGGGAGATACAGAATCTGAAATAGGCTCCAGGCTCTGAGCTGGCAGTCAGCACCAAGCCCGACGCGGGGCTCGAACCCATGAACCATGAGATCATGACCTGAGCCAAAGTCGGAGGCTTAACCGACTGAGCCATTCAGGCGCCCCTGTATAGATCTTTTTGAACTTGTTGAGACTTGTTATATACTATATATATGATCTATGCTAGAGAATCTTCCATGTGCACTTGAAAAGAATGTGTATTCTGCTCTTTTAGGATGGAATGTTGTGACTATATCTGGTAATTCCACCTGGTGCAATGTGTCATTTAAAGCCACTATTTCTTTGTGGACTTTCTTTCTAGAATATCTGTCTATTTATGTAAATAGGGTACTAAAATCCTCTACTATTATAATATTTTATCAACTACTTCCTTTATGTCTGTTATTAATTGCTGTATGTATTTTGGTGCTTTCACGTTGGGTGCATAAATATTTATATTTATTATTTTCTTTTTAGATTGTCACCTTTAAGATTATATAGTGTCCTTCTTTTACTTAGAGTGTTTGTTTTAAAGTTTATTTTGTCCAATATGAGTGTATTTTCACGAGTTTTCTTTTGACATCCTTTTACTTGATAAGTACTTCACAATCCTTTCACTTTAAATTTGATGTCTTTTGGTCTTAAATGATTTTCTTGTAGGTGCCATACAGATGGTCTTGCTTTCTATCCATTCCACCACCCTATATCTTTTATTTTGAACATTTAGTTTATTTACTTTCAAAGTAATGATTGATAGGTATGTACTTATTTTCAAATGTTTACTTGTTTTATGAGTGTTTTTATAATACTTTTCTGTTTTTTTCTCCTGCCTTCTTCTCTTAAGGTTAGTTGTCTTTTTTTAGTGACATACTTGGATTCCTTTCTCTTTATTTTTTGGANTTAATTTGAACAAACTTTTTTACACCCAACACTCATTTTTGGTGTATGATGTCATACTTTACATCTTTTTATTTTTAGATTCCCTTGACTGAGTTTTACACATATACTTATCTGGACTGCTTTTCTGATTCCTCCTTCTCTCATTCTTAGTTATGGTCTTTTCTTTCTATGCAAGGTACCCTTAAAAATTTTTTTTTGTAAATTTCAACATTTCTTTTATCAGGTTTCTTTTTTCTTCTTTCATAGTTTATTGTCAAGTTGGTTTCCATATACCACCCTGTTCTCATCCCCACAAGTGCCCTCCTCCATGCCCATCACCCCCTTCCCCTCTCCCCCACCTACAAGAGCCCTCATTTTCTTCTCAGCATTCAAGAGTCTCTCATGGTTTGCCTCCCTCCTTCTCCCCTACTAAATTGTTCTCCTTCTCCTCCCCCATGATCCTCTGTTATATTTGTATTGTTCCATTTATAAGTGAAAACATATGGTATCTATCTTTCTCTGTCTTTCTTATTTTGCTCAGGATAACACTGTTGAGTTCCATCCATGTTGCTACACATGGCCAGATTTCATTTTTCTCATTGCCACGTAGTATTCCATTGTATAAATAAACCACATCTTCTTGATCCATTCGTCAGAAGATGGACATTTAGGCTCTTTCCATGATTTGACTATTGTTGAGAGTGCTGCTATAAACATTGGGGTACATGTGCCCCTATGCATCAGCACTCCTGTATCGCTTGGATCAATTCCTAGCAGTGCTATTTCTAGGTCATAGGGGAGTTCTACTGTTAATTTTTTAGGAACCTCCACATTGTTTTCCAGAGGGGCTGCACCAGTTTACATTTCCACCAACAGTGTCGGAGGATGCCCGTCTCTCCACATCCTCGCCAGCATCTAGAGTCTTCTGGTTTGCTCATTTTAGCCCTCTGACTGGCGTAAGGTGGTATCTCAGTGTGGTTTTGATTTGTATTTTCCTGATGAGGAGGGACGCTCAGCATCATTTCATGTGTCTGTTGGCCATCTGGATGTCCTCTTTGGAGAAATGTCTGTTCATATCTTCTGCCCATTTCTTCACTGGGTTGTTTGTTTTTCAGGTGTGGAGTTTGGTGAGTTCCTTATAGATTTTGGATACTAGCATTTTATCTGATATGTCATTTGAAACTACCTTTTCCCATCCAATCAGTCGTCTATTAGTTTATTGTATTGTTTCCTTTGCAGTGCAGAAGCTTTTAATTCTTGAAGAGGTCCCAATCGTTTATTTTTGCTCTTGATTCCCTTGCCTTTTGGGATGTGTCAAGTAAGAAGTTGCTGCGGTGGAGGTCAAGGAGGTTGCTTCCTGCTTTCTCCTCTATGGTTTTGATGGTATCCTGTCTCACATTCAGGTCCTTTATCCATTTTGAGTTTCTTTTTGTGTATGGTGTAAGAAAATGATCAAGTTTCATACTTCTGCATGTTGCTATCCAGTTATCCCAGCACCATCTGTTAAAGAAGGTGTCTTTCTTCCATAGGATGCTCTTTCCTGCTTTCACAAAGATTAGTTGGCTGTACACTTTTAGGTCCAATTCTGAGTTTTCTATTCTATTCCATTGGTCTGTGTGTTTGTATTTCTGCCAATACCATAATGTCTTGATGATTCGAGCTTTTTAGTAGAGGCTAAAGGCTGGGATGGTGATGCCTCCCGTTTTGGTTTTCTTCTGCAATATTACTTTGGCTATTCAGGGTCTTTCGTTGTTCTATATAAATTTCAGGATAGTTTTTTCTAGTTTTGAGAAGTATGCTGGTGCAGTTTTGATTGGGATTGCAATGAATGTGTAGATTGCTTTGGGTACTAATGACATTTTAACTATATTTATTCTTCCGATCCATAAGCATGGAATGTTTTTCCATTTATTTGTGTCTTCTTCAATTTCCTTCATAAGTTTTCTATAGTTTTCATCATACAGATCTCTTGTATCCTTGGTTAGGTTTATTCCGAGGTNAGGTCATAGGGGAGTTCTACTGTTAATTTTTTAGGAACCTCCACATTGTTTTCCAGAGGGGCTGCACCAGTTTACATTTCCACCAACAGTGTCGGAGGATGCCCGTCTCTCCACATCCTCGCCAGCATCTAGAGTCTTCTGGTTTGCTCATTTTAGCCCTCTGACTGGCGTAAGGTGGTATCTCAGTGTGGTTTTGATTTTGTT
>NW_027528560.1:17289-25334 GCF_008692635.1 Crocuta crocuta
TTTCATGTGTCTGTTGGCCATCTGGATGTACTCTTTGGAGAAATGTCTGTTCATATCTTCTGCCCATTTCTTCACTGGGTTGTTTGTTTTTCAGGTGTGGAGTTTGGTGAGTTCCTTATAGATTTTGGATACTAGCATTTTATCTGATATGTCATTTGAAACTACCTTTTCCCATCCAATCAGTCGTCTATTAGTTTATTGTATTGTTTCCTTTGCAGTGCAGAAGCTTTTAATTCTTGAAGAGGTCCCAATCGTTTATTTTTGCTCTTGATTCCCTTGCCTTTTGGGATGTGTCAAGTAAGAAGTTGCTGCGGTGGAGGTCAAGGAGGTTGCTTCCTGCTTTCTCCTCTATGGTTTTGATGGTATCCTGTCTCACATTCAGGTCCTTTATCCATTTTGAGTTTCTTTTTGTGTATGGTGTAAGAAAATGATCAAGTTTCATACTTCTGCATGTTGCTATCCAGTTATCCCAGCACCATCTGTTAAAGAAGGTGTCTTTCTTCCATAGGATGCTCTTTCCTGCTTTCACAAAGATTAGTTGGCTGTACACTTTTAGGTCCAATTCTGAGTTTTCTATTCTATTCCATTGGTCTGTGTGTTTGTATTTCTGCCAATACCATAATGTCTTGATGATTCGAGCTTTTTAGTAGAGGCTAAAGGCTGGGATGGTGATGCCTCCCGTTTTGGTTTTCTTCTGCAATATTACTTTGGCTATTCAGGGTCTTTCGTTGTTCTATATAAATTTCAGGATAGTTTTTTCTAGTTTTGAGAAGTATGCTGGTGCAGTTTTGATTGGGATTGCAATGAATGTGTAGATTGCTTTGGGTACTAATGACATTTTAACTATANTATTTTTTCGAAAAGTTTGAGAAGAATGGGTACTAATACTGATTTAAATATCTGGTAGAAATCCACAGAGAAGCCATCTGGCCCAGAGCTATTATTTTTTGGGAGATTTTGGATAACTGATTCGGTTTCCTCACTAGATATGGGTCTGTTCAGGTTTTCTATCTCTTCCCGTGTGTATTTTGGTTGTCTGTGTGTGTTTAGGAGTTTGTCCATTTCTTCTAAGTTGTCCAATTTGTTGGCATATAATTTTTCATAGTATTCCCTGTTAATTGTATTTCTGAGGGGTTGGTTTCAATAAGTCCATTTTCATTCATGACTTTGTCTATTTGAGCGCTCTCTCTTTTCTTTCTGAGAAGCCTGGCTAGAGGTTTATCAATTTTGTTTATTTTTTCAGAAAACCAATTCTTGGTTTCATTGATCTGTTCAACTGTTTCTTCGGTTTCCATAACGTTTATTTCTGCCCTGATTTTTATTATTTCTCTTTTTCTACTGGGTTTGGGATGCTCTAGTTGCTCTCCCTATAATTGCTTTAGGTGAGAGGTTAGATTTTGCACTTGCGCTTTTTCTAATTTCTTGAAATAGGCCTGGAATGCGATTTATCTTCCTCTGAGGACTCCCTTCACTACATCCCATAGAGTTTGGATTGTTGTATTTTCATTTTCATTTTTTTCCATATATTTTTAAATTCCTTCTCTAATTGCCTGACTGGCCCATTCGTTCTTTAGTAGGGCGCTCTTTAACCTCCATGTTTTTGGAGGTTTTCCAGATTTCTTCCTGCGATTGATTTCGAGTTTCATAGCATTGTGATCTGAAAGGGTGCATGGTATGATCTCAATTCTTTTATATTTATTGAGGGCTGCTTTATGTCCCAGTATGTGGTTTATCTTGGAGAATTTGCAATCCCCACTGGAGAAGAATGTTAATTACATGGCCTCAGGATGTAGAGTTCTAAACATATCTGTCAAATCCATGTGGTCCAATGAGTCATTTAAGTCCATTGTGTCTTTATTGATTTTCTGTATGGTTGCTCCATCCATTGCTGTATGTGGAGTATTAAAGTCCCCTACTGTTTGCACGTTCTTATCTATAAGAGTGTTTCTGTTTGTAATTGTTTTATGTATTTAGGTGCTCCCATATTTGGTGTGTAGACATTTATAATTGTTAGCTCTCCCTGATGTATAGACCCTGTTATTATTATATCATGCCTTTTTTCATCCTTTGTTACTGTCTTTACTTTAAATTCCAGTTTGTCTAAGTATAGCTACTCCAGCTTTCTTTTGACTTCCAGTAGCGTGATAGATATGTCTTCATCTCCTTACTTTCAATCTGAAGGTGTCGTCCAGACTAAAATGAGTTTCTTGTAGACAGCAAATAGATGGATTTAGGTTTTTTATCCATTCTGCTACCCTATGTATTTTTATTGGGGCATTTAGTCCTTTTACTTTCAGTGTTATTATTGAAAAATATGGGTTTAGAGCCTTCCTGTCCTTTGTGGATTCATGCTTGTGGTGGTGTCTCTGGTATCTTGAATTCCTTGCAACATTCCCCTCATAGAGTCCCCCTCAGGATTTCTTGTAGGGCTGGTTTAGTGGTGACGAATTCTTTCAACTTTTGTTTATTTGGAAAGACTTTTATCTCTCCTTCTATTCTGAATGATAGACTCGCTGGATATAGGATTCTTGGCTGCATTTTTTTTTTTTTTCTGTTCATCACTTTGAAGATCTCCTGCCATTCCTTTCTGGCCTGCCAAGTTTCATTCGATAGGTCTGTCACCACTCTGTTAGGTTTCCCTTTATCTGTTAGGGCCCTTTACTCCCTAGCTATTTTCAGAATTCTCTCTTTGTTCTTATATTACCAGTTTCACTATGATATGTCTAGCAGAAGATCGATTCAAGTTACGTCTAAGTGGAGTTCTCTGTGCCTTTTGGATTTCAACCTCAGTTTCTTTCCCCAGATTGTGCAAGTTCTCTGCTATATTTTGTTCAAGGACTCCTTCAGCACCTTTCCCTCTCTTTTCCTCTTCTGGAATTCCCATGATACGGATTTTATTCAGTTTGATTATATTGCTGAGCTCTCAAAGTCTCCTTTCTTTTCCTGAATTAGTTTATCTCTCTTTTTCTCAGCTTACCTTTTATCTATAATTTTGTCTTCTAAATCACTTATTCTCCTTACTGCCTCTTCAATCCATTGGATGCCTCCATTTTATTTTGCGTCTCATTTATAGCATTTTTTAATTCACCACATCTATTTTTAAGCTCCATAGTCTTTGTAGCAATAGTTTCTCTGATGTCTTCCATGCCTTTTTCAAACCCAGCGATTAATCTATGACTATTGTTCTAAAATCTTGTCCAGTTAGTTTGCTTATATCTGTTTTGAGCAGTTCTTTAGCTGTCAATTCTTCTTGGAATTTCTCTGGAGGAGAGATCTTTCATTTTCTCATTTTGGTTAGCTTTCTATCTCTTCTTAGTTTTAAAAGCCTGTTATGCACTCTGCGCCTGTGAGTGCCGCTGTACGAAAGAAGACTCCTTCACTTTCCAGGGCCTGTCTGTTCAGAAAGTCTTCTTTGAATGGTATCTCTTGGTCTCTCCTGTTGTGACCTAGGTTATTTTATTTTCCTACCCGTAGTGGTATTTGGGACTCTCTACCACGTGTACTTTGGCTTGTTTCTTGAGGTAGCCCTGGAAAAGAAAAAACACAGACAAACACACAGGGAGGGAACAAAGGCACACAAACACAGAGACAAATCCAACAAACATGCAAACTGAAGTGAAAAACGAAAAAGAGAAAAGAAAGAGGAAGGAGGGAAGGAAAATTATAAGAAATAAAAATACATTATAAAGGGGGAAAAAAGAAGAAAAGGAAAAAGAAGAAACCCAATAGACAAAGGACAGTCTAAAGCATATAACCCAATTTCCCAGCTACCAATAAATAGCCAGGTGTTTGCAATGCTGGTGGAAGAGCATAGAGAAAGAGAGAAATGACAGGGCGGTGATGAAGCGAAATTGGAAATGAAATGAGCAGGCAGAAGGAATAAGAGGTTTTTCTCAAAGGGAGAAAGAATGGACTATGGTTGGATATGAGGCAAAAGAAATGACGATGATGTTAACCAGAGAAACTATATAGTCTGATTACTCCAGAGAGAAAGAAATGAAAAGGTAGCGGTGAAGGTGTAGAATTTCCATGTAGAGAATGGATTAAATGTGATTGTTTAAGCAAGCCAGNCAGTGCGTCCAGTGGGAGTCCTGCCTTGGCAGTTGGGTGAAAAGTTGCGGTGCCCAGCCCCTTCTTAAACCAAGCATTGATACTCACTCTTTTGGGTGTGATCTCCCTGTGCCTGGGGCGTAACCAAGGTGGGCCATGCTCTATATCCCAAGCAAGACCTCATTTCCAGACCTCAGTCTGCAAGCCCCATTGAAATTACCCAAAATATAAACTCGCAGGCGAGCCCCTCAGAGCAGTTTCAAGCCTCTCGCCTTCCCCCTGGGGTTCAAGCCAGAAGCCACTGTTCCTGTCTCCTCCAGGTCGGGCTGGCAAGCAAGGAGCAGTTTCATCCCGGGGTCGCCCGGGACGAGTGCGTCCCGCCTAAGGTCATCTGGAGAACAGGTAACCAGATTCCTGTGTGTCCCGAGAGGAGGTTTTTCTCTTCTCCAGCGACAGGGACAGTGTCTTGAGCAGTTCAGTCACTCTTTTTTCCCCTAGACTCACTGTGGCTGCCCGCAGAGGGGGATCGCCCCGCTCCCTCTGTGTCTCCGGTCCTGGCCCGATTATCTTCCCATTTCGAACTCACACTATAAGGTTTTCTCAGCGGACTTTGTCTCCTTTTCTTCCCGAACTCCTGGATTCTGTAAGGGTTCCTATGGCTTCAGGCCTTCTCCGTGTGAGATATGGGGGCTAGTGAAATGTACAGACCTCCCTACTTCTCCGCCATCTTGCCTTTATTCTTGGATATTGTTCCATTTGTTTGTATTACTCAGTTCTCGAATTCTACTTTTGTGCTCCTGGATCAGTTTATCTCTCTTTTTCTCGGCTTCCTGTTTTTCTATAATTGTGTCTTCTAATTCACCTATTGCCCTCTCTGCCTCTCCAATCCATCAACTGGACCCCTCCTTTTTGTTATGTACCTCATTTATAGCATTTTAAAATTCATCATTACTATTTTTAAGCTTGATAGTCTTTGTAGCAACAGCTTCTCTGATGTCTTCCATGCCTTTTTCAAGCCCAGCAATTAATTTTATGACTAATGTTCTAAATTCCTGTTCAATTATGTTGCTTATATCTGTTTTGAGCAGTTCTTTAGGTGTCACTTCTTCCTGGAATTTCTTTAGAGGAGAGATGTTCAGTTTCATAATTTTGGCTAGCTTTCTGTTTCTTGTCAGTTTTAATTTTTTTATTTGTTTTTAATGTTTTTTTATTTATTTCTGAGAGAGAGAGAGAGAGAGAGAAGCATGAGCAGGGGAGGGTCAGAGAGAGAGAGGGAGACACAGAATTGGAAACAATCTCCAGGCTCTGAGCTAGCTAGCTGTCAGTACAGAGCCCGACAGGGGGCTCGAACCCAGGAACTGTGAGATGATGGTCTGAGCCAAAGTCAGACGCTTAATCGACTGAGCAACCCAGGCGCCACTGTCTCTTGTCAGTTTTAAAAGCTTTATGCGCTCTGCACCTGTGACTACTGTTATCTCAAAGTAGGCTTATTGACTGTCTAGGGCCTGTCTGTTCAGGTAGTGTTCTTTTAATGATGTCTCTTGGCCTCTTTTGTTTAGACTTTGGTTATTTTATTTCCCTACTTGTAGTGATATTTGGAACTCTCCACCCTGTGTACTTTGGCTTGTTTCTTGAGGTAGCCCTATGAAGCTATCTTTGTAGTGGACTCCGTCCCTTTTACTCCAGCCTCTTGCAGTTCAGAGTTTTTCTCCATTAGCCCTTCTTTGTTTGAAAGATACAGGGATGAGATTGCGAACACCCTATTTCTCTGCCATCTTGCTGCCATCTGAAATGAAGACTTTTAGAAACACATCTTTGATTTTAATGGATCTTCATAAAGTTTTTCACACATGCTATTTCTTTGGTTTCCAAACTGTTCCCTAAATGTCCTGGCCCGTCCTCTGGATTCTTGAACTTGTGCTGTTATTTTCTTGCTTCATTAATTCACTGGAAGCATCACTTCCTGAAATCTCTGGATAAGGTTCAAAGTTTCCAAAGGCTCTCTGAGCATACATGGAACTTCTCCCAGAGGAGCGAAGAGTCGGCACCCCACACCAGGCACCCCCCAAATTTTAAGACATGCAGCTGAGAGAAAAGGCCTCCAAATATCTTACTGAAAAACAAAGGGCCACCAGACAACACAAGAGCTGGGGCAACTCTCTATAATTTTGTTAAGACTGATAGTTTCAAATACAATAAAATAATCAACTAGTGTTTAGAATCTATCATTTTACTATTATAAAGATTAATTTGAAAGTTATAATTGAAAGCTAGCTCAAAATATTTACATCTAACTTCAAGTTGGTTCAACTGGTTGAGGACTTGAAGGTCAAAAGAAAACAAATTATGGTCACTGTTTTTTATTTACTTAATAGGTCCAAACGAAATGAACAATAATAATTATAAGGAAAAACAGCCAGGTACAACATGAATTGTCTCTTGAACCAGTGGAATGTTTGAATCCAATTTCCGAGATAACAAATCTTTACTGTAATAAGATTCCCGAATACAGGAATAACATTCTGAAGAATGAAATAAAAATAATACTGTGGAAAATTAAGCAAGGAATATTTTGCTTTAGTAACTCCTAGTTATTTTTAACCAGTTTATATACTCAATATAAGGCAACTCATTGAGATACAATGATTCAAACAATATGTCTTTAGAAAATATGAACTAGGCTATAGTCCTGCAAAAGCTTCACAGAGAATGGGCCATGTAATTTCTGTTACATATGAGACTAAGCACTTCCTCCCAATCACTCTGGTGGGCTCTCAGTTGTAAGAGTATGTGGGGAGGGGAGATTTATATTTGTTAAATGCAATGTTTTGAACTTTAGAGTTGTGCTTGACAAATTGAGCTAAATAATTAACATTAAAAAACTCAAAAATTCTGCAACTGGAGAAATGCTAAAATTATTTGCTTCCAATATATTTTTTTGTAATGGATTAATAAAAGAGAAAATGTTATTAAATTGAATTATTATTTATTAGGAAATGAATGGAATAATTTTATCCTAATAAACATCAGGGTGGATAAGGATAAGGAAGTTATGTGAAGGGAAAGTAGTATCTGTACTTCTTGCCAGGCTTTTCATTGCTAAAGTCCTACTCTTTTTTAATTCTTTAGTATTTGTTTTATTCCCTGGAGATTCCTTCATTCACATGTGTACAAGGAACTATTTTCTAAGTTAATCTGATGACTTATTTGCTTCATTTCAATTTTACAGAATGATTTCAGAACTCAAAAAAACAAATGAAGGGGCACCTGAGTGGCTTGGTTGATTCAGTGCCCTACTTCAGCTCAGGTCATGACCTCATGGCTTGTGAGTTCAAGCCCCACATCAGGCTTGCTGCTGCCAGCACAGAGCCTGCTTCTGATCCTTTGTCCCCTTCTCTCTCTGCCCCTCCCTGCTCGCTTGCTTGCTCTCTCTCTCCCTCTCTCTCTCTCAAAAACAAATATATAAATAAACATTTTAAAAAAACATTGAAATAATTGTCCAACATTACTCTTGCTTTTTCCCAATTACATGTGTTAGACAATTAGAAGAAATCATCAAAGCAGAAGGAAGAGACAATTAGAAGAATTCATCAAAGCAAAAGGAAGAGAAGAGAAATAAATTTCAGGAATCACAAAAATTATTTCAACAGAATACAGGTAGCAGTCCATCACAGTCTGGGTACTTTCAACAGTGTGATAGTTTGACAATTGTACGCACCTAAATTATTAGGTGGGAGAGGGGGAGTTTGCAATGTTTTTGAGAAGGGGCACCTGGATAGCTCAGTCGGTTAAGCTTCCAACTCTTTGTTTCAGCTCAGGTCATGATCTCATGAATTCGAGCCTCACATTGGTCTCCAAGCTGACAGTACAGAGTCTGCTTGGGATTTCCTGTCTCCCTCTCTCTCTCTGCCCCTCTCCCACTTATGCTGTCTCTGTCTCTGAAAATAAATAAATAAACTTTAATAAACTTATAAAGTTTTTGAGAGACATCAGGA
>NW_027528560.1:25418-25929 GCF_008692635.1 Crocuta crocuta
TATAGTTTCTGAACATCTATATTTCATTTAATACCTATAACCTCATGACCCATGATGATCCATATTCCCATCCCCAAATTTATCCCTGAGCAGCAGAGTAATAAATATCAAACATTTATACATCAATGTTCCATATGNCCCAGTGCTCATTCCCACAAGTGCCACCCTCCATGCACATCTCCCCATTCCCCCCCACACCCATCAGTCCTCAGTTTGTTATCGGTAATTAAGAGTCTCTCATGGTTTGCCTCTCTCCCTCTCCCCCACTATTTTCTTTCTTCTTCTCCCCCTTGGTCCTCCGTTAAGTTCCTCCTAATCCTCCTATACATGCAATCATATGGTATTTGTCTTTCTCTGCCTAACTTATTTTGCTCAGCATAACACCCTCAAGATCCATGTTTTGGCTATTGTTGAGAGTGCTGCTATGAACATTGGGGTATATGTGCCCCTATGCATCAGCACTCCTGTATCCTTTGGGTAACTTCCTAGCAGTGCTACTGCTGGGTCATAG
>NW_027528560.1:26952-29625 GCF_008692635.1 Crocuta crocuta
CTATGAACATTGGGGTATATGTGCCCCTATGCATCAGCACTCCTGTATCCTTTGGGTAAATTCCTAGCAGTGCTATTGCTTGGTCATAGGGGAGTTCTATTGTTAACTTTTTGAGGAACCTCCACACTGTTTTCCAGAGGGGCTGCCCCAAAATGTTTTTTTTAATTTATTTTTGAGAGAGAGATAGAGGCAGCATGAGTAGGGGAGGGTCAGAGAGAGAGGGAATCACAGAATCCAAAAAAAAAAAACAGGCTCCACGCTCTGAGCTAGCTGTCAATGCGGGGCTCGAACCCAGAAACCGTGAGACCATGACCTGAAGCGAAGTCAGATGCTTAACTGACTGAGCCACCCAGGCACCCCAAAAATTCCCAGATTTGATCCTCATGATGTGTTCCTTATTGAAAATTAAAAGCACCCCCTGCTCAATCCTGAAGCCTGGCCTCATTGGCTTTAACTCCTCACTTCCCAAATCAGGGTAACATAGGCTTCTCGTCTAAACCAAAGCTATCAGGTAAACTTCTGCTTCTGTCTGTATTTTTCCCCAGGTAACATCACTACTATTTACCCAGTAGCACAAGCAAGAAACTTGACAGTAGTAAAAGATTTCTCCCTCTTCCTGCCTCTGGCCACCATTCAACATGCCAGCACACACGTACGCACGCACACACAGAGTCACTATGAGAATTCTATCTTCCATAACTCTCTCCAATCCTTACCCTTATTATCTCAACAGTCACTAATCTAGATGAAACCCACAATGTCCCTCTCCATGGTAACAGTTTTCAAACTTCACCATTGACATGAGAAATATATTTCTAATACAAAATGTTATATCACTCCTTCCAAAATGAGACCAAAAAAAAAAAAAGATTGTGAGAAGAACCTATGAGGGAGAAAGAAACTGTGAAACACTCTCCAATTGTATAATTTTTAGAGTACGAGTGTCATTGTTGAGTTCTCTCTTTCCCCATCCTCCACCAATTCCTGTTCATCCTAACTCCAGAAAGTCTCTAATACTTACGATTTCTTTTCCATACCTACTGTTACTACGTTAATTCAGGCCTTCTTATTTTTATAGCCTTCCCTTTTGCCAAAATATAAATGCTTTGTATGTGAGGTTTTGTTTGTTTGTTTGTTTGTTTGTTTGTTTTTGCTTATAAAAATAACATAGAAGCGCACCTGGTGGCTCAGTCAGTTAAGCATCTGACTCTTGATCTCAGCTCAGGTCTTAATTCCAGGGTTGTGAGTTCAACCTCCATTATGGGCTCCACATTGAACATGAAGCCTACTTTAAAAAAAAGTAACACAAACTACTTACATCAAAAAATTTTCAGCAAAAGCAGAGACGTCTAGTGAAAAAAATTAAAATCATCTGCTATCTCACTTTTAAGATATTGCCATTGTCGCTATTTTGATGTAAATCCAGACCTTTCTCTTATGAATTTTCCTTCTTCCTTTGTATATTCTTCTCTCTTTCCTTTTTCCTTTCCTTCTTTCTCTTCCTTTTATCTCTAAACTTTTTGTGAAACTTCTATTATGCACCAGGCACTGTGTTAATTGCCTGTGATATGCATGTGATATATACATATAATAGTGATATGCATGTGAACAAGACAAATTTACTTTCACCAAACATCTTCTAGTGGAAGAAATAGGCAAAAAAAACCTACAGATTGTGATTAGTGCTATGAGAGATATAATAAATATTATGTTATGATGAGAAATGACAGGGGAACTTAATATAGATGTGGTAATCAGGAAAGGCCTCTTGGAGGAGGTGATATGTAAACTAAATCCTGAAGTATAAGAAAGATCCATTTGGAAAAAAAATAGTGAAACTGGCGTCCCACAAAGGTCCATTTTCAAAGTCCATGTTCAAGGAGCTTGAGGTGAGGGAGAAGGAAAAAATTAACATGGGCTTATGCTAAATATATTTTTCTGTAACTTTTCTTCCTTTAATATATAGTGAATAACAATAAATGTACATCAACATTTTTAATATCACTAGTAAAGATGTAGATTTTTACTGCTTTTAAATTTTATTTTCATTTCCATATAGTTAGCATATTGTGTTATATTAGTTTTAGGTGTACAATATAGTGATTCAACAATTCTCTGCATTACTTAGTCCTCATTAAAATCAGTGTACTATTTAATCCCCATGATCTATTTTACCCATCCCCCTACCACCCTCCCTCTGGTAACCATCAGTTTGTTTTCTATAATTAAGAATCTGTTTCTTGGTCTGCGCCGCTCTCTCCCTCCGCTTCCCCTTTGCATGTTTGTTTTGTTTCTTAAATTCCACATATGAGTAAAATCTTATGGCATTTGTCTTTTTCTGATATTTCACTTAGCATAATACACTCTAGGTGCATCCATTTTGTTTTACCTTGGGAAACTGTGGCCACTTGTAAAGGGCACATCAGTTTTCTTTCTTTTTTTTCTTTTCTTTTTTTAATGTTTACTTATTTATTCTTTTTTCTTTTTACAAATAGTTTATTGAAAAGTTGGTTTCCATATAACACCCAGTGCTCATCCCCACATCAGTTTTCTTGAATAGCATATGTGCATATCACATTTTACACATATCTGAGAACTTTCTTGAGATAATATTTCTACAACTAAACTTTCTATTTTGAAATTTACAGACAATGTTAAGAATTTTAATATATA
>NW_027528560.1:29762-30465 GCF_008692635.1 Crocuta crocuta
GTCTTTTGTCTCGTTTTAATTTGCATTGCCTTGATAATTCTTGACATAAAATATTTTTATTATGCCAATTTTCCATCTTTCTACTGGATAATTTTCTTTCTCTTTTTGATTTAAGAATTCCTTACATGTTAATATTATTAACTATCATATATGCAAAAGTCGTTTCCTAATTCTTTCTTTTTTAAAGTTTATTTTGACATACTTTTAATTACTGTACATTATAATCTGTCATTCTTTTTCATTATAATTTCTGTGTTTTTTAAAACATTCTTAGAAAGACTTTCCCCATGACAGAGATTTTATAAACATTGATTTATATTTTCCAATAGTATAATTTTAATTTTTTCCTTTAAATATTTTTCCATCTTCAAGATTTGGATAATGTATAATATAGAGATATGTGGCAGAGATAATAGTGATCACCAACATTTCCACTATTTTCCCTCAGTTTCCAAATCCTTCATTATTGGGAAAGATCATATGACTAGTTCTGGTGGCTTCTGGAAAAGAAAAGAATCAACTCACAACTACGGCTATGTCTTTCCCTTCTGCCATGTCTAAGGAGGACATGTGTTCCAGGAAGTGCAACTATAAGTTATTTATCCCCCTGAGAGCAGCCCATTGACATGTAGTTTAAAATAATCCTTGAAGAGAGGGAAAGATGGCGGAGAAGTAAGAAGCTCCGTACTTGCACTCGCGCCCA
>NW_027528561.1:0-200 GCF_008692635.1 Crocuta crocuta
TCTGTCGGGTTTTCTATGTAGAGTATCATTTCGTCTGCGAAAAGTCAGAGTTTGACTTCCTCTGTGCCAATTCTGATGCCTTTTTTTCGATTTATTGTCTGATGGCTGATGCTAGGACTTCCAGCACTATGTTAAACAACAGTGGTGAGAGTGGACATCCCTGTCGTGTTCCTGATCTCAGGGGGAAAGCTCTCAGTTTT
>NW_027528561.1:264-580 GCF_008692635.1 Crocuta crocuta
CTTCTCATAGATGGCTTTTATGATGTCTAAGTAAATTCCTTCTATCCCGACTTTATCGAGAGTCTTTATTAAGAAGGGATGCTATATTTAGTCAATTCCTTTTTCTGCATCTATCGACAGGATCTTATCGTGTTTATGTTTTCTTTTGTTGACGTGATGTATCACATTGATTGATATGCGAATATTGAAGCAGTCCTGTATGCCAGGAATGAATCCCACTTGATCTTGGTGGATAATTCTATTTATGTGCTGTTGGATTCGATTTGTAAGCATCTTGAGGATTTTTGCATCCGTATTCATCAAGGATATTGGCCTG
>NW_027528562.1:0-540 GCF_008692635.1 Crocuta crocuta
AATGGACAAATTCCTAAACACACACTCACTACCAAAATTCACAAACCCATAACTAGTGAAGATATCGAATCAGTTATCAAAAGTCTCTAACGAATAAGAGCCCTGGGCCAGATGGCTTCCCTGGGAAATTCTACCAGATATTTAAAACAGAATTAAGACCCATTCTTCTCAAGCTATTCCAAAACATAGAAATCAAAGGAAAACTTCCGGACTCATTTTATGAAGACAGCATCGCTTTGATTCCCAAGCCAGACAGAGATCCGGCAAAAACAGAGAACTACAGGCCAATATCCTTGATGAATACAGATGAAAAGTCCTCAACAAGATATTTGCAAATCGAATCTAACAGCACATAAAAGGAATTATCCACCAAGNACCAAGATCAAGTAGGATTCATTCCTGGGTTACAGGCTGGTTCAACATTTGCAAATCAATCAATGTGATACAATACATCAAAGAAAGAAAAGATAAAAACCATATAATCCTGTAGATAGGTGCAGAAAGAGCATTTGACAAAATACAGCATCCCTTCTTAATAAA
>NW_027528563.1:0-242 GCF_008692635.1 Crocuta crocuta
CAGAAACAAGCTTATAGATAAGAATGTGCTAATAGCAGGGGAATTCAATACTCCGCTTACATCAATGGATAGGTCAACCAGATAGAAAATCACTAAAAAAATAATGGACTTGAAACACACATTGGACCAGATGGATCTGACAGATATATTTAGAACTTTACAACCTGAAGGCAGGGAATTTACTTTCTTCTCAAGTGCGCATGACACATTCTCCAAGATAGATCACATACTGGGACATAAAG
>NW_027528563.1:257-517 GCF_008692635.1 Crocuta crocuta
CTCAATAAATATAAAAGAATGGAGATCATACCATGCACACTCTCAGATCATAATGCTTTGAAACTTGAAATCAATTACAGGAAGAAGCATGGAAAACCTCCAAAAACATGGAGGTTAAAGAACACCCTACTAAAGAATGAATGGGCAAATCAGCCAGTTAGAGATGAAATTAAAAAATATATGGAAACAAATGAAAATGAGAACACAACAATCATAAATCTATGGGACGCGGCAAAGGCAGTCCTAAGAGGAAAGTACAT
>NW_027528564.1:0-1017 GCF_008692635.1 Crocuta crocuta
TTCTGGAAGAATATAGCACCTTCAACGGATGTTTTTCTGACAGCAGCACTAAGCACGTTTATTCTTTTAAAAAAAGTATCTCAGATATTTACTCAGAGGCACTCAAACATCCCCATTTATTTATACGTCCTGCAGTAGAATACAAAAATTTTCAGAAAACAGTTCTATATTGCTAGGCCTCTCCTTCATCATTTCTTTACCCTTCTTGGCACACTGGCTCCTTTCACAATGTTTAAAATAAAAATAAGAGGGGTAGGCAAAAACTTCACTTGCATGGCATTCCCTATTTCCCGAGACATGCCTTTTTCTCCATGAGAAAAATATCCCCCTTCTCTTTTTCTTCGGTCTCCTAAAAATTGCTCTCCTCACGCCATCTCCTTCTTAATAGGATGTTCCTGTAATTGAAAAGAGGAATGACTAAGCCTAGTGACCCAGAGGCTGCCAGCTGGTTCTCTAAGGGGGTACTGTCAAGGGAAAGAAAGAACACCAGTCCTTTCCTTTCACATTCCCTTCTGTAGTTTGAGGCCTTCCTCTTTTTAATTTCCCTGCGCAGATGAAATACTAGATAGTACTTCTTTTTCCTCCATTGTCGGCTTCTGTTGCCTGGTGCTTCTACTTCGGCTGAGGTCAGAGAGATGAATGCCCAGGCTATTCATCTAGTAGAGGGAGCATCAGGTCCCCTCTCGAATGATAATGTGTAACTACTAGGAGTTAAGAGGAAATCTTCTGCTTTGTGCTTTACTAACTATAGTTCATTTTTTATAGTTACCAAACTTAGTCCAACTTAGAAATCTATCAATATTTCCATCCTTCTTATTATCTCCTCTTCCTTTTACCTAATGGGGAAACTCCTCCAAATAATGAAGTGTTGGAAATTCGCTTTGAGTATGTCTAGTTGCTCTAAGCCTAGTTTCAATTCAATTTTACCTTCTAATGCTTGATTCTTCTTAAGGCACAGGTCTCTGAACCGGACTGAAATTAACAGCAAGGGGCATTACTCTAGAAGTCCATCAGGCT
>NW_027528564.1:4522-5232 GCF_008692635.1 Crocuta crocuta
AAAAAAAAACAAAAAACCCCCACGATCAACAAAATGAAAAGGCAACCTATAGAATAGGAAAAGATATGTGCAAACCACCTACCAGATAAGGGGTTAATATCTTAAAAATATAAGGAATTCATGCAATTCAATACCAGAGAAACAAACAATATGATTTAAAAATGGTCAGAGAACATGAATAAGCATGTTTCCAAGGAAGACACACCAATGGTAAGTACTTGATAATGTGCTCTACATCACTAAACCTTGGGGAAATATAAATCAAAACCACAATGTATTATCATTTCCTACTTGTTAGGATGTCTGTTATCAAAAAGACAAGAGATTATAAATGCTGGTAAGGATGTGGAGAACACAGAACCCTGATATACTGTCGGTGGAAATGTAAATTGGTGCAGCCTCTCTGGAAAATAATATGTAAAGTCCTCAACAAGTTAAAAATACAACTGTCACATGGACCAGCATTCCCACTTCTGGGCATATATGGAAAGAAGATGAAATCACCATCTCAAAGAGGTCTCTGCACTCCCATGTCCATTGCCACATTATCCATAATTGCCAAGACTGAGAAGCAACCTAGTGTCCATTAGTGAATGAATAAAGAAAATATGATATACACACACAGAGGAATGTTATTCAGCCACAAAAAAGAGAAGGAAATCCTAGGGTTCCTGGGTGGCTCAGTTGGTTAAGTGTCTGACTCTTGTTTT
>NW_027528565.1:0-376 GCF_008692635.1 Crocuta crocuta
GGAGGGAGGGCGAATAATAGGGAGTATAAAATACAAAAAAGGGTCCAAAAGTACAAAAGAAAAGGAAAAAAGAAGAAAACTGAGGGACAAACAACGATTTAAAGCATATAACCAGATTTCCCAGCTACAGTTAAATAGACATGTGTATGCAGTGCTGGTTGAAGAGCACAGAGAAAGGGAGAGAAGACAGCGTGGGGATGAGACAAAATTGGAAATAGAATGAACAGACAGAAGGGATAAGAAGTTTTTTTCAAAGAGGTGAAGGGTAGAATATGGTTGGATAGGTGAGAGAAGGATGCTGGAATTATCCAGAGAAACTCTATAGTCTAATCACTCCTGAGAGAAAGAGATGAAAATGTCGATAGGTGTAGAATTT
>NW_027528565.1:497-852 GCF_008692635.1 Crocuta crocuta
AGGTAGGAGGGCAGCTCTCAAGAAGGGATGGGTGTGGCGTGATCCAATGCCTCAGGCAGGAGTTCTGCCTTGGTGGTTGTGGGGAGGAGAGTGGCGGTGCTCCAGTCCCTTCTTGAACCAAGCGATGCACCTCACTTCTTTGGGCGTGTAAACTCCCCATACCGGGGGCGCAGCCAAAGTTGGTTGCACTCTACAACCCAGGCCAGTTCCAATCTCCAAATCCCAGTCCATGCGCCCCACTGAAATTGCCTTAGACACAGCTTCCCAGGCAACCCCCTCTGGGCAATTCCAGGCCCCCTGCGGAGCTCTAGGGGTGGAGTCAGAATCGCTGCTTCCTTCTCTGGGTCGGGCTGGC
>NW_027528566.1:0-542 GCF_008692635.1 Crocuta crocuta
ACACGTCTCCAGAGGCAAGGGAAACAAAAGCAAAAATGAACTATTCAGACCTCATCAATGAAAAAGCTTCTGCACAGCAAAGGAAACAATCAGCAATACTCAAAGGCAACCAATGGAATGGGAGAAGATATTTGCAAACGACATATCAGATAAAGGTTTAGTATGGAAAATCTATAAAGAACTTATCAAACTCAACACCCAATAAACAAATAATCCAGTGAAGAAATGGGCTAATGACATGAACAGACACTTCTCCAAAGAAGACATCCAGATGGCCAACAGACACATGAAGCGACGCTGAACATCACTCATCATCAGGGAAATACAAATCAAAACCACAACGAGATACTGCCTCACATCCATCAGAATGGCTAAAATCAACAACTCAGGCAATGACAGATACTGGCGAGGATGCCGAGAAAGAGGATCTCTTTTGCACTGATGGTAGGAATGCAAACTGGTAGAGCCACTCTGGAAAACAGCATGAAGATTTTTCAAAAAAATTAAAAATAGAACTACCCTACAACTCAGCAATTGCACTA
>NW_027528567.1:0-702 GCF_008692635.1 Crocuta crocuta
CTGAGCTTTTTCTCTTCTCCAGGGACAGTTCTATGAGCAGTTTCAACCACTCTTTCTCTTCCCCTTGAGTCTCCATAGCTCACTGCGAAGGGGGCTCCCTTCCCTCCCTCCATGTCTCCGGTCCCGGCCCATTTTTATCTTCCCCAAGTTCGCACTCACACACCTATGAGGTTGTCTTCATAGTGGATTCTGTCTCTTTTCCTACCAGACTCCTGCGGTTCAGTGTCCTATGGCTTCAGGCCTTCTCTGTTCGTGAGATGGGGGTGAGTGAAATGTTCGGAGCTCCCTACTTCTTTGCTATCTTGTCTCCCCATATCCTGATTTTAAATACCAGGTATGACGATCCCCTGATTGTAAGAACTCTGGTAGTTAAGCCCCAGTGATTTTTAAGCCAAATGTTATGATGATTCATCTTTCCAGTGTGGGCGCCCTGTCTGGGATACCTAGTGGGAGGTCTGCTTCTCTCCCTTCTCCTTGCCTTCTGTGTCCCTCCCTCTGGCAGACTTGGTGGGTCATTTTGGCTCANGTCCCTCCCTCTGGCAGACTTGGTGGGTCATTTTGGCTCACAGCCATGTCTATTCCCTTCCTACCCATTTCAACGTGGCTTCTTCTGTGCATTTAACTAGTGAGAGTCTGTGCTACCACTCTTCAGGTCGCTTTCCGAGCTATTTCCACTGGTGTGGGGGTGATCTAGGTGTATCC
>NW_027528568.1:0-1500 GCF_008692635.1 Crocuta crocuta
AACTGGGGGTTTGATGGCCTGCCTGCGGTGACACATGAAAGCTGGCCGAGGGGCTCTGAGACCTGAAAAGAAGCAAAATCCTTGTCATAAGAAGGAAGAGCTAGGAGGAACAAAGCAGTGGCAATGGAGTGCATCTCCCAGTCAGTGCAACTCAATTGGATGGGCTGAGGGAGTCTAGAACAAGGCAAGAGATGAGCTGTGCATTGCCAGTGTAAGCCCTACACTGAAAGAAGAGAACAAAATTTCATTCCAGATTTGTCTTCACACTGAAGGGAACTGTGATGAGAGAGAGCCACCTGAGAGGCAAACAGGGACTGAAGGCCTGTTTCATGTTTCCCAGGCTCGTCAGCACCCAGCACGTCTGGTTACCTATAGTAATCAGTGCTTCATAGTTCCTTTTCACATTCCTGTAACGGCTTTTCTCCCAGTCTCCCATCTCTGTCCATTCTTCCTTGGAGAAGTATATGGAAATGTCTTTGAAAGCATCTTTGTCCTAGAGAAAATAAGAGATTCCATCAGTGACTTACTAATGGAAGTCAGAACTTAGAGCTGGGCCTTCTCCTCCACCTTGTATGTAGTGTGTACCCTGCTTCCTGGGTGCTCTCTGTTAAACAAGGGTAGAGGGTTTCTGTCCTTCTTGATGGTGTCCTGATAAACTGAACAAACACTAAGCATTTTACTAGCTCTCTCTTGATAAAGGGAAATTGCTGATGCTACTGTCCTGTGTATCCCCCTCCCCCACCAACGTCCCTTAAAGGAGCGAGTGCCCTTTATCCTGTGTGCATTCACTGGTGTAAGCCAATGGTCTGTGGTCCCCCAAGGACCAGCTTCTGGTCACCAGGCCTCTCTCTTCATCCTCTTCAAGAAGCTTGGAGTCCAGCTTCTCCCAGACCTCTCACCATGGGCTTCCCTCTTGTTCTTGACTTTCTCTCAGTGGTCCCCTCCGGGAACCTGTGGGGGCTCATGGTGCTGGGACCTTCAGGCTGGTCCGGCTCTGACTCTGAGGCTGGCAATGGCTCCATGAGTCTCTCTGTCCTAAGGCCAAGGCACCTGTGGAAGGAGAAGATGCTGAGAGGGGGTGACAGCGCAGACCACTGCCCAGAGACATATCTGTTTTCTCCATAGGGGTGGGGTATCCAGGACAAGGAGATTCAGGCATCCCAGGGAGAATTAAAAGATGCAGGGGAAACCTTCAGGTATTGATGGGATGGAGAATCTCTACTGACAACGACAGAACCATTCTAATGTGGGCTAGATTTTGTTTCTTTTATTCAACTGCAGCTCAGCTCATATGAGGAAAGGCGCAAAGGNAATCTGGTATAAACAGGCTCAATCTCTAAGGGACAGAGATTGTCTTAGGGTAAGGAGATTTGGTCTCAGGCAGACTGAGGGAATTGGGATTTCTTACATCAAGGGGATTTGGGGTCTCAGGATGAGGATATTGGCAGTCTCTCCGGACAAGATTTGGGGTCTTTCTGACTGAAGAGATTTAGAATGCTC
>NW_027528569.1:0-215 GCF_008692635.1 Crocuta crocuta
ATATTTGAAATTCATAAAACAAACAAAACCCCCAAATTAATAATATGTAAAGATCCCTGGCAATCAAGAAGGAAAAGAAAAAGATGGAAGAACCTATGAAAAGGAATTGAACTTTACACACACACACACACACACACACACACACACACACACACAGGTGTGTGTGCACACAGGTGCCCTAATAACCAAATTCTTGATCTCTTCTGAATCTTCCC
>NW_027528570.1:0-321 GCF_008692635.1 Crocuta crocuta
CGGACGAGCGCAGAGGGACCTCGGGGTTAGGATGTGAGCGAGAACGATGAATGGGTAAACGGGGGGAAGATGAACAGAGACGGTGACTAGGGTCACCGAGAACTGCACACACGGAAACCGAGAGAGAGAAAGGAGGCGGGGGGGGGGGGGGGNGGGGGGAGAGACACACACAGAGAGAGAACGAGCGCGAGCGGCACAACCACCAATCCTGAGCACCGCACACGCGACACTGACAGAGGCCGACACACGGGGACCGGCGCCCGGTGGAAGCGCCACAGCGGACGCGGACACGGGCAGCGCCGAGGCCCAGGCGGAGGTCGG
>NW_027528571.1:0-596 GCF_008692635.1 Crocuta crocuta
CTTATCCAGGCTTCAGGATTGAATACTGATTATTGATGGGAGACAAAGGAACAGAGGCATGGACTGGCACTCTAAATAAATATGAAAGTTGTACAAAAACCAGGGCGGAGTAAGAACAAGCTCTAACAGACACTGTCAAGTGACAACTGTTGTTGTCAAACAACAAGTAGGAAAAGTTGCATGATGCATAGTTGCATTTTGGAAAAGCACAGAAACTTTACAAAACGACATTGCAAACATTCTGAGTCTATTGGAGGGGGATCAGACTGTGAAGAGACTATCCTGAGACGTCAAACTGGTCAGCTGCTAAACNAAGGATCTGGTCATACTTATCTTCTGATTATGATTAACAAAATTGTTTGGCAACACTGTAGGTGCTTATGGCCTAGGTGGAGTCTAGTTCTTGAAATATCTATGCTTTCTAGTAAATAATTATTTCCAGTTCCAATTAGCAGGTCACAAGGAAGCAAAGGTGGTGGGTAGAAAAACACAGGATACAGGGATTCTCTTTGGTCCACTGGTCATGGATGGGAAAGAAGCCACCTGATCCATTTAATTTTTCTCATTGTAAATGACTTAGGCATATAGAAACAGAA
>NW_027528572.1:0-893 GCF_008692635.1 Crocuta crocuta
CTACTTACTGGATTTTAGCATCTTCTTATCTTTTACTTTCTCTTTGTTTGGGGATCTAAACATTTATTTTCTTACACACATTTGAGGTTCTCTCTCTTGCCCCCCCACCCCTATCCTGCCCATAGAGGGAGAAATAAAGACATGGGATTTGGGCCTCCCTCAAATGCAAATGTAACAGGATATTAAATTTGGCTTTTCCTGATGCTGAGGAATTTTAGTGGAGACCTCAAAGGTTCATAAATACAATATCTGTCAAGGACTCTCTGAAGGGAGGTCCAAGACTATCCATGCTGAGCAAACTAAGAAAAGTGGAAACCCAGGTCTGCCAGCATTAATGCCCACCCACTTCCAGTCCAATGAGGGTGATGCTGGAGATGCCAGGGAATAAGGACTGTCCTGGAGGGTTGTCAGTGGACTTCACAGAACCTCATACCCCCATGGAGAATGCACGAAAGATCTTTTCCCATTATTTCATGCCAAGTGCAAGTGACTTTGAGAGAACCATAGGGAGAACTTGTCACATGTTCCCTGGAATTTGAAAGGATAGAGGCAACCTCTTTCCAGTAGGAAACTAAGAGAGAGGCTGTATTTAGAACCACCTCCTAGCACTAAGGAGAAAGAGACTTCCTATAGGAGTGATGTTCACTTCTTCTGATGATAGGGAAAGGATGCCTGATTGCTCATGGCTAAAGGGACCTATTTTTAAAAAAGCACATCCCCCTGCCTAAAAGGATGGAGGGCTGCAACAGGTATCAGTTGTTTGGGGTGGTCTATAAGAAATCCAATGGTTGAGCTAGAAAAGAAAAAAACTATTAAAAAAAAACTATGTATAAATGTATATGTATGTATAAATATATATTATATATATATGTGTGTGTGTGTTCACTGCAGCA
>NW_027528572.1:1043-1188 GCF_008692635.1 Crocuta crocuta
AATGGGGGAAAAAAACTGTTGAATAAAATGTTTCATCTTCCTACTTCAAAAATATAATTTCAGAATGATCTGGAAGATCAGGTTCAAGTTTCCAATTTTCAGACTCCTCAGAGTTCCATGGCACAAAAGGGTTGTGTCGGGTGTC
>NW_027528572.1:1313-4187 GCF_008692635.1 Crocuta crocuta
AAACCACCAAGCTATGCCCACTTACCACCCTCAGCAAAAAAGTCACCCTTGGCCATTCCCTGGGCTTAGAAGTGGACACAGTGGGTATGGTCTGTTCCTAGAAAATAGCCCTGGGGAAGAGGCATGAGCAGGGACTAGAAAGGAGGGTCAGAGTCACTTGGAAAAGTATCCCAGGGTCCTAGTACAGAGAAGGGGTCTAGAAGTGTGGGCTTCTAATCTCCTTGGGCTTGTGGAGTCATCATTCTATGTGGAGGTGCATAGATGAAGGAGGACAAACTACAGAATGGGGGCCAGGACAGGGGTCCCTGGCTGAGCTTGAAGGTGATGCCATCTGGACGTGTGCCACACACACACACACACACACACACACACACACACTACTAGAGAAAGAGCTATCCAAATTGCCTTCACCACATCCAGAAGGAACCAGAGCAATGTTAGAACCTTATCACTTCACCTATAATGTACAAATCATGCTTCTTGTGAATTCCCTCTCCAACTTTGGCTTGAGCCCCAAATGGTCAGAAACCCCATCTTATAACTGAGAAAAGGAAGTATGGTGTGGAGAGGGAAGCGAATAATATAGCCTCCCCCATTACAGGCTACCTGCCTGAATCAGGTCCAATATAGGAGAGAATAAAAGATACCAATCAAATGAGGTTTTAAGTTTGGCTATTACACTCAACAGGACATTTTAATTTCAGAAATGGGCCTGTTTTTTGTTTCAGAGCCCCCAAAACTCTAGGACTTGCCTTCATATTTTTTTTAAATCTAGGAACATGGAAAAACAGAATCAGAGACCAAGTTTTAAAGAGAACAATTAAAAAGAAAACTTCTTACTCTAGAATCTCAGTGTCCTGCAACCAGCTCATTCAGTATAACANNNNGTATACCACTTACACATGCATAGCTCAAAGAGATAATAATGTGGTAGGAGCGGAAAGGTTTAGTAAGAGAAGATAACTTGGTACTAATTATTCAAGGATGAGGCAAGACTATGACACAGGTGCCCAGCAGTTCAGTATTAAAAATGTTACAAAATAAATGATCCAGAGTACTTGCTCAAAGATGAATCACTGCCTTACACATGATTATATAAACATAACTTCATTTGTGGGCACTGNACAAAAAAAGGGAGCCGTGAATTAGACAATTCCCCTTTAGCTATGGCCAAATTTCCCTCCATTGCTTTTTTTTTTTTTAATATTTATTTATCTTGGGACAGCATGAGCACGGGAAGGGCAGAGAGAGGCCCCAAAGTGGGCTCTGCAATGACAGGCTGACAGCAGTAAGCCTAATGTGGGCTCCAACTCACAAGCCACAAATCATGAGATCATGACCTGAGACAAAGTTGGATGCTTAACCAACTGAGGCACNGCACAACCCCCCTCCCCACAGAGGATCCTTCTTAAGATGTCCTCAGGGCAACCCCCTGTTTAGGACAAGAAGCAGGGAGCTGAAAACGGACCTCATCAGAAGTCCCAAATATGCCTCAACCATATTGTATTTTCTTCTGTCAAAAAATCCACACTGCTAAGATCTTTGGAATTGTGTCTTTATCTTATATTTTTAGCATAGCAAGCAGGTCCCAAATTGATTTTGCAATGTGGCTTATTAAGTGGAAGAAATTTTTATGTATAGCATTTTGCATATATAGCAATAAAGCAATCTTTGATGTGTACTTCAAAATTTTTATATAATTTTAGCAATCAATGTATCTAAAATGAATGTAATTTAAATGACTGCAAGTTGGCATTTGCCAGTAAATGCCATGCAAATTCATTTAAATCCCTTCTGTTTGAATTATCACCCCTCACTTCTATCAAGTAGTGGCAAAAAATAGCCTACTAATAACAATGAAATTCTTTACTGTTTGTAAACATTTTGTCTGTAACTATTGGCCAAATGCCACAGAATGATGTCTTTCTGCCAAGGTATCTGGAGAACACAATTCATGCTATTGTACATTACTGTATACAATGAGAATCCTACACTTCCAGCATTACTTTATTTAAAGACACCATATCTTTTTCTCTTTCATGGGAACTGCCCTTATATCTATGCCCTGGGTTTCTTTGTTTTTTAGCATAGGTGTAGTATAGTCTGTGTTTATTTTCTGTACCAATGAATCATATTCCTAAGCCTTTGCCTTGCCTTGCTCATCAGGAACTGATTTCAGGCAAGGTAAGTTAAGACAGAGCCACATTTATTAACCATCTCAACACATGTAGTGTCTACATCTAACTGATAAATTCCAAATAGGGGAAGTAGAACTCTCAATATTGAATGAGCTATAAAGCCATATAATAACACCTACAAGTCTATTTGGAAATAAAGGGTTAGACTGGTGATTCAATTTGAGTTAATGATTGGCATAGGCATATTGACCTTGGTACTTGTTCATATAGGTTGTTATTTGTTATATCACTGGACAACCCTGCTTTAGCATCACTCAGAAGTGTATTTGAGGAGAGTGCTTTGAGGGCCAGAACTATGTAGTGGTACATGTTCTCATTCTCATTTTATTCCTGTAACAATAAGCCTAAAATATGTTTTAAACTACTCTAGACCCTTCTCCAAACTTCAAGCTCAAACAAACATAATTCCTACAAAGTATTATAAGCACAAGCATTGTTTTCTTATTCCTTTTTCAGTTGTGTTCACAGTAACTTCATTGGGTTTATTCTCTGCCATGACCCAAGGATATAGTACATCTTTATAATAATGAACATCCATTCACTACCACCACCACCCCACCTTACTCCTCTTTATCTGTTTACTGGAAAATTCTGCCAGGCTTCCATGGTTGGCTTGAACTTCTAGTGTTGGTTTCTAAAATCTAAAACCATAATCAAGACATAAATATAATTAATA
>NW_027528572.1:4205-6854 GCF_008692635.1 Crocuta crocuta
TTGTGGGTGGTAACTGCAGATGCCTGTGAACAAGCTATGAAATTACAAGAGATTAGTCTCTCCAATTTCATCTTTGCCCCTAGACTCAGTTCAAAATAGCATAAAGAAGAAAGGAACTGAGAGCAATACATACAAAGCATGGCTGCCTTCACAGTTATGTTCCAGTCTTCTATTTCTGCTAGAAAACATAGTTAAAAGAGCAGGGGATTGATGTCTCGAAGATGTAAGTTATGACTGAAGCTTCAAAGTTACCAAGTGAAGACCAAGATAAGTGACCATGAAGCAGACGCTCAACTCAGAGAAAGATGAAGCCATGGAAAGTATGAGTAGAATAGGTATGAGACCCACGAGCCAGGAGGCGAGAACAAAGAAGAGAGTATCTGAGCCATCAGCTACCAAAGCAAGTCACCAGCTTAAAGAAGTGAATGCAATGTTAGGAAAAGCAAACTGGGTTTCTGGGACTAAAACAAGAAACCATCTGTACTTCAGGAATTCAGAGAGGGCAAGACAACAGCCATAAAGCTGATAGAAGAAATAAGCTCATCCAGAGCCAGGAGAGAGCCTCCTCCCCATCGTTTACACTTTCCTACAGACTACTGAGCAGAAAAGAGCTGAAGGTGGATACAGCAACTGCAGTACAGGGAGCACAGGGCTTTATGGCTTTAGGTATGTCCACACTACAGCTAAGTGAGAGGAGCGCTGCAATGACAGCGGACAATGTGAGGTTTCATTTGTCACAACACTTATACAACAGGAGCCTCTCATCCTGTATAACAGGACTGAACTGACAAGTTGGTTGTTTAACTAAAAAAGATAGGTGGTTAAACCAAAAGATCATTTAAAAACAATACATAACACATATGATACATAATTCAATTTGACTAAAAATACATAAAAACACATTAATTTGCCCAGATTTTGGCTTAGAACCAAACTTTACATTAGCATATGGATTTGCTGATTGGAAATCCACACTGTCTTTTCATAATTGATGATACATTATCTATGCTATCTAGTTTTAAGCCTTTTAAGTGAACCAAGAATTTAAAGGCACTTCCAGATTTTTATGGCTCCCCGTTCCCCAACTTTTATAACTGTTTTGTCCACACCTAATTTTTAAAAATATTTTTATTTATTTCTAGGAGAGAGAGAGAGAGAGAGACAGCGTGAGCAGGGGAGGGTCAGAGAGAGAGGGAGATACAGACTCTGAAATAGGCTCCAAGCTCTGAGCTGACAGTCAGCACCGAGCCCGACGCAGGGCTCGAACCCACGAACCGTGAGATCATGACCTAAGCGGAAGTCGGACGCTTAACCGACTAAGCCACCCAGGCGCCCCCGTCCACACCTAATTTTTTCCCAGCATTTTGTTTCGGTTTTGGCAGGCTACTTTTCATCTATTATTTTACACAAAGCATTCAACAGTAATCTTTTCTGCATTGTTGTCATTGGCTATGTAACACTAATTAAATTATGAGAGTTTAATAAATAGTACAGCATAAACAGTTACAAAATCAAACACAACCTATTTTTGGTAAGCATATAACTCAATCTGGCAAGTTGGTTTAATGACAGTTAAAAGACTGTAATCTTATAATTTCTAAGTTAAAACTATGGTTTTTTTAATCTGCTGCATTTGACAATTATAGCTTCTTGAAAATATAAAAAGATATAAATGGGGGATTAGGTTATTGATGGGGAGATATTTTTGGAATTTACTAGATTATATGACCTCAATACTGACAAATGCCAAGGGCAGGCTTAGAGTAACAAAAAGATCAGATGCAGACATCATAAACAAGTTTTACTTATCTAAAAGATAGAGAATAAAGTTGGTAAGGAGATGCATTCAAGATATCAACAATATTTTCCTGGCCAGATGGAGCTATCATCTCATAGAAAGCCAGTCCTCACCACCTGAATATGCAGTGAATGAGGTTCAACTGCCCCCCTCCAAACTGAACTTAAATGCAAGGCCTTTTTTACATGTTTATATACACATAGCTGGAACAGTTCTGATAATGGACTAGTCTAAATGTGTGCTGAGAATTGCACTCTTAGGAATTTATCCAAAGGATACAGGAGTGTTGATTCGAAGGGGTGCATGAACCCCAATGTTTATAGCAGTGTTATCAACAATAGCCAAATGATGGAAAGAGCACAAATGTACACCAGCTGATGAATGGATTAAGATGTGGTGTGTGTGTGTGTGTGTGTGTGTGTGTACATATATATAATGGAATACTACTCAGCAATGAAAAAGAATGAAATCTTACCATTTGCAACAACATGGATGGAACTGGAGGGTATGATGCTAAGTGATAAAAGTCAGAGAAAGACAGGTATCAAATGATTTCACTCATATGTGAAATTTGAGAAACTTAACAGATGATCATAGAGGAAGGGAAGAAAGAATAAGATAAAAACAGACAGGGAGGCAAACCATAAAAGATTCTTAAAAACAGAGAACAAATTGAGGGTTGATGGGGGAAGTGGAGAAAATGGGTGACAGGCATTAAGGAGGGCACTTGTTGGGAATGAGTACTGGGTGTTATATGTAACTGTTGAATCACTGAATTCTATTCCTGAAGCCAAGACTATACTGTGTGTTAACTAACTTGAGAATAAATAAATAAATAAATAAATAAATAA
>NW_027528573.1:0-618 GCF_008692635.1 Crocuta crocuta
TCTTCTTTTGATTATGGGAACGGACATCGTGTCTCCAGAAGGTCCCGTTTCCCTTCATACTTTCCTTTGAGCTATGAACAGGCTATTGACCCATAGTCATAAAAGTTTGTCCTTTACATGTACAATTCTGTTTCTACCGTTGTGTTAGTCCAAGATGTTCATACAGCTCAACATGTAAATTAGCTAACCAAAAATGTCTTTCATGCCCTAGCTATTCAAGAAATCATAAAAGTAGACAGAAAGGTAAATGCACTCGAAGAGGCTATTCTATGTATTGGGGGAGGGGGAAAGGGGAATACGGTGAGTACAGGAGGGAATCAGTGATAGAGAATAAAATTATGGAAAATAATGAAGCTGAAAANAAGAAGAGGGAAAAAAGGCCATGGACCATGAAGCTGAAAAGAAAAGGGAATAAAACTCATGGACCATGAAGGCAGACTTAGGGAACTCAGCAACTTATTAAAACAGATTAACACTTTTATCATAGGAGTCCAGAAGATGAAGAGAGAGAAAAAAAAAACAGAGAATTTATTCAAACAAATTATAGCTGAAAACTTCCCTAATCGGAGGAAAAACACAGACATCAAAATCCAAGAAGCATAGAGAACTCCCATTAAA
>NW_027528574.1:0-603 GCF_008692635.1 Crocuta crocuta
CCTTGGTTATTTTATTTTCCTACTCATAATGATATTTGGGACTCTCCATCTTGTGTACTCTGTCTTGTTTCTTGAGGTATCCCTGGAGAAGAAATCAGACAGACAAACATACAGGGAGCAGGAGCACACAAACGCACAGGCTAATTCAACTAACATGCCAACCGAGAGGGAAAACGAAAAAGTTAAGAGAAAAGACGGAGGCGGGAGGGCGAATAAGAGAGAGTATAAAATACATAAAAGGCTCAAAAAGGAGAAAAGAAAAGGAAAAAAGAAGAAAACCGATGGACAAAGGACGGTTTAAAGCATANGACGGTTTAAAGCATATAACCGGATTTCCCAGCTATAGTTAAATAGCCGTTTGTATGCTGTGCTGGTTGAAGACCATAGAGAAAGAGAGAGAAGACAGGGCAGGGATGAGTCAAAATTTGAAATAGAATGAACAGGCAGCAGGGATAAGAAGCTTTTTTCAAAGAGCTAAAGGGTGGACTATGGTTAGATAGGTGAGAGAAGGATGCTGGTGTTATCTAGAGAAACTACATAGTCTAATTACGCTTGAGGGAAAGAGATGAAAAGGTCTGGAGGTGTAGAATTTACATCTACAGA
>NW_027528575.1:0-537 GCF_008692635.1 Crocuta crocuta
AATGTATTTTTAGTCCTTGTTTATGGTCTGGCACAACCTCTAGCATGTAAACTGCAAGAGAGAGGGGCTTTTTATCTTAATCCCAGGGTCTAGCCCACAAGAATGGTTTTGAAATGGAACTGATTCCAAGACTGGCCTTATGTAGGAATGGATCTGTTGTTATAATCAGGTTTCTGAAATCTTCAGCATCAGTGCTGAATCTCTTTCTCTCATCTTTCATATTTTGCAGGAAGCTACTTTTTTTTTTTAATTAAAAAAATTTTTTTAGAGAGAGAGAAGCGTGAGTGGAGAAGAGGGACAGAGGGAGAGACAGAGAGAATCCCAAACAGGCTCCAGGCTCAGCACAGAGCCCGACATGGGGCTGACCCCACAAACTCTAGGATCATGACCTGAGCCCAAATCAAGAGACGGATGCTCGACCCATGGGCCACCCAGGCACCCCAGGAAGCTAGACTTCTTAAAGCTGAACTTGGATAAGTCTGAAGTTTCCTTGACTGGTTTGATTTAAATTAAATTAAAGTAACTATTTTGCACCAG
>NW_027528575.1:629-824 GCF_008692635.1 Crocuta crocuta
CTGTAAGGTAAAATATTCCGAAATCTAGGGGTGCCTGGGTGGCTCAGTCAGCTGAGCATCTGACTTCGGCTTAGGTCATGATCTCACAGTTCATGGGATTGAGCCCCGCATTGGGCACACTGCTGACAGCTCTGAGCTTGGAGCCTGCTTCCGCTTCTATGTCTCCCTCTCTCTCTCTGCCCCTCCCCTGCTCAC
>NW_027528576.1:0-422 GCF_008692635.1 Crocuta crocuta
CCCACCAACCGTGAGATCATGACCTGAGCCGAAGTCGGACGTTTAGCAAACTGAACCACCCAGGCGCCCCAAGAGTAATTTTTTTTTTAATGTTTTTATTTATTTCTGAGAGATAGAGACAGACAGCATGAGTAGGGGAGGGTCAGAGAGAGAGGGAGACACAGAATCTGAAGGAGGCTCCAGGCTCTGAGCTAGCTGTTGGCACAGAGCCCGACGCAGGGCTCAAATCCATGAACCGTGAGACCATGACCTGAGCTGAAGGTGGACGCTTAACCAACTGAGCCACCCAGGTACCCCCACCTGAGGAATTTTAAAGATGCACCAATATCTTGGTTCCCTCCTCAGAGTAATTAAATCAGAATCTCTGAGAGTGGTATGCCTCCAGTTCTTTAAGGCTCCCCAAGTGATACTAATGTCCAGGC
>NW_027528576.1:456-637 GCF_008692635.1 Crocuta crocuta
CCTGCAGATGGTTGATTGTCTTTGCAAATAAAGTAACACAGCCATGTCCATTCCTTACATATTATCTATGCCTTCACTCTATAAATGCAGGGTTGAGGGGGTACCTGTGTGGCTCAGCCAGTTAAGTCTCTAACTTTTGATTTCGGCTCAGGTCATGATCTCATGGTTCATGAGTTCAAGC
>NW_027528577.1:0-532 GCF_008692635.1 Crocuta crocuta
ATATAAATCTAATTTATCTGAATCTACCTATTCATCTATTTATCATCTATTCCTCTCTTCATCCATCCCTCATCTAGCTAGCTAGCTATTATCTATCCATCCATCCATCCACCATATCTATCATCTATCTATCTATCTATCTATCTATCTATCTATCTATCTATTCATCCATCCATCCATCCATCATATCTATCTATCTATCCATCCATCCATCCATCCACCCATCCATCCATCCGACCATTCATCTATCTAGATCTATCTCACTGAAATAAGGATGTGTGTGTGTGTGTGTGTGTGTGTGTGTNCCATCATATCTCTCTCTCTCTCTCTCTATCTATCCATGCATCCATCCATGCATCCATCCATCCATCCATCTATCATATTTATCCATCCCTATATCTGTCTATCATATCTATGTATCTGTCTCTCTATCTTTCTACCCATCATATCTATGTATCTATCTATTCATCCATTTATCTATTTACCCATCTATCTATCCATTCATCCATCCTTATATCTATCTATTTTTTTT
>NW_027528578.1:0-491 GCF_008692635.1 Crocuta crocuta
AGCAGTGCCATGGTGAGACCTTGTACTGTGTCTTTAATATGTGCACAGAAATGTGTGGTCGTACTTTATACTTTAGGTATTTGTGAAGCAAGAGATTCTAAGAGTTCTCTACCCCAAACGAAGCAACCTTGGATAAGGAATTGTTTGCATTGGCCAGACCAGATGTTCAGACCATTGGCAGTGACCCAAAGATCTGTGTAGATGAGGCCTGTTGTTGGCCAAGACATCCAGTGCTAAGAGGACTGCCTAAAGTTCAGCCAAGTGAACTAACCTTTGAGTCCTACCCTTTATCAGNAACATTCTGCTTGAGGGATGAAAAGCAGCAGCTCTCACGCAAGCCACAGTAAGTGTGACAGTGATAATATCATTGGTTAAGTGAGGGAACTCCCTTTGGTATTCACTCTGTTGATCCTTAGGGCCTCCCCAGGTATTCAAAGTTTTTAAGTGAGAGATAATCTCTTCTAGCACTATGGTATCTGGCACAGGATGGA
>NW_027528579.1:0-745 GCF_008692635.1 Crocuta crocuta
AAACATGATTATTTGAAGGTAATGTTCAAGAGAAGATCAATATTTCCCATATTTTGTCCAACTCTCTGCTCTGTATGGAAGCTGTTGAGTATAAGACAGGTTCTCACATTGTAGCGTAGGTGAAGCTAGTGTAGATCCCAGGGAGGCTGCTCTCTGCAGGAGGAGCTACAGCACAGGAGGGTCTCACAGGGAAGTCCTGGGTATTAGGTCTCATGTTATAGGAGCAAATCATTGTCTGGACCATTGTGGCAAATCAAATCATTCCCTTCCTTCACATTAGTCCCTCTGAGCTGATTAGGGGACACACAGCAGGTGAGGGTGGTAAAGCTATTGAGAGCCTAGTGCAGCTCCTGCTGTGCTGTCCCGAGGATGTCTCTGCAGCTGTCCTGTGGCCAGTGCTTGTGGCAGGANTTGTGGCAGGAAGAGTCAGAAGGCTCAGGTTTATGAGGAAGGAAAGAGAGGGTTGTGTGGGCCAGGTGGCCCCAGGCTCCTGGGAGGCACTATTCCCTCTTGGTGGCTGATGCAAGTGGAAGATCCACCTGGTCCCTGCAGGCTAGTGATTCCCTGGGATTGAGAAGAAAGGGTAACTGGTATATTTTCCAGAGTCCACAGATGTTTTTCAAGGAAAGAGATTCACTGGGTTTCCTGAAAATTCAATACCTACTCTGAAGGAGAAGGAAAGCAGTAAACATTCAGTGGGAAATGATATATTAGTATACCAAATAATTTTGAGTCTCCATATCTG
>NW_027528580.1:0-1475 GCF_008692635.1 Crocuta crocuta
GCATTCAAGAGTCTGTCATGGTTTGCCTCCCTCCCTCTCCCCAACAATTTTCCCCTTCTCCCCCATGGTCCTCCGTTAAGTTGCTCCTAATCCTCGTATACATGCAAACATACGGTATCTGTCCTTCTCTGCCTGACTTATTTCGCTCAGCATAACACCCTCAAGGTCCATCCATGTTGCTACACATGGCCAGATTTCATTCTTTCTCATTGCCATGTAATATTCCATTGTAGAGATAAACCACATCTTCATAATCCCTTCATCAGCTGATGGACACTTAGGCTCTTTCCATGATTTGCCTATTGCTTGACAGTGCTGCTATGAACATTGGGGTCCATGTGCCCCTATGCATCAGCACTCCTGGATCCCTTGGGTAAATTCCTAGCAGTGGTATTGCTGGGTCATAGGGGAGTTCTAGTGTTAATGTTTTGAGGAACCTCCATACTGTTTTCTAGAGGGGCTTCACCAGTTTACCTTCCCACCAACAGTGTAGAAGGGTGCCCATTTCACCACAACCTCAGCAGCATCTATAGTCTCCTGATTTGTTCCTTTTAGCCACTCAGACCTGCATGAGTTGATATCTCAGCGTGGTTTGTTTGTATTTCCCTGACGATGAGGGATGCTGAGCATCGTTTCATATGTCTGTTGGCTATCTGGATGTCCTCTTTGCAGAAGTGTATGTCCATATCCTCTGCCCATTTCGTCACTGGATTATTTGTGTTTTGGGTGTGGAGAGTGTTGAGTTCATTACAGATACTGGATACTAGCCCGATATGGCATTTACAACTATCTTTTCCTATTCCGTCCGTTGCCTGTTTGTTTTATTGATTGTTTCCTTTGCTATGCAGAAGCTTTTTATCTATTTTTTTTAATTTTTTTTTTTTNTTTTTTATTTCGGAGAGAGAGAGAGAGACAGCGTGAGCAGGGGAGGGTCAGAGAGAGAGGGAGACACAGAATCTGAAGACAGGCTCCAGGCTCTGAGCTAGCTGTCAGCACAGAGCCCGGCGCGGGGCTCGAAGCCACAAACCGTGAGATCACGACCTGAGCTGAAGTCAGATGCCTAACCGACTGAGCCACCCATGTGCCCCTCAGAAGCTTTTTATCTTGATGAGGTCCCAAGAGCTCATTTTTGCTCTTGGTTCCCTTGCCTTTGGGACTGTGTCAAGAAAGAAACTGATGCGGTTGAGGTCAAGGACGTTGTTTCCTGCTTTCTCCTCTGGGGTCTTGATGGTTTCCTGTCTCACGTTCAGGCCCTTTATCCATTGTGAGTTTATTTTTGGGTATGGTGTGAGAAAATGATCTAGTTTCATTCTTCTGCATGTTGCTGCCCAGTTCTCCCAGCACCATCTGTTGAAGAGGCTGTCTTTTTTCCTTTGGATACTCTTTCCTGCTTTCTCAAAGATCAGTTGACCACATATTTGTGGGTCCAATTCTCAGTTCTCTATTCTATTCCCTGGGTCTATGTGTCTGTTTTT
>NW_027528581.1:0-814 GCF_008692635.1 Crocuta crocuta
TCGTACCTAAATCCACTCATCGTGCTGCTACTAGCCTTATGACGTGGATTTCATGGCTGAGTGATATTCCATTGTACATGAGGACCACAACTTCTTTATCCATTTTTCTCTTTCCTAGGATATTTAAGGTGTAATGAAGTGGGGGTTCTTGTCAACAGAGCAGCCCTAAACTTTGGGGTGCCTGTGTCTTGCTGATTTTTAGTTTTCCCAATTTATACGCCCATGAGTGGAAGTGCCCTATGCTCTCCAAGCTGTGTTTTTTAGATGTTTCAGAAGANNNNTACACTTCTCCAGAGTGGCTGTTGGCAATTTACATCCCACCCATCAGCGTAGCAAGGCTCCCATTTCTCCATGGCCGGTCCTGCATTTCTGGTTTGGACACTTTTTTCCGCATGGCCCTTTTGCCCGCTGGGAAGCGAGACTTCTTTGGAGCGCTGATTGGCCTTTCCAGGTTGCTTGGTTGGCCAAAAAGGGCGTATGCGTTTTTTCCTGAATATATTCAGGAAAAAACGCATACGCCCTTTTTGGCCAAGGGCATCATTGTCCACGTTTTGCCGCTTTTCATGTGCTTTCAAGGCGATTCGAATCTACCTCCTGAAATCTGTTTCCTGCAATTCTGCCTTGCTTTCAAAGCCTCTTCGTTGCCTTCCCTTAATATATTTGTGGACGAGAGGTATCATTTAAAACTCTGCAGGTTTGTGAATTGCAGTGCCCCTGAGCTCCATTTTTCAACTCGCTTTTTTGGGAGCTGGCCGCAAAAGCGCAGGATTGCTTCAGGCCCTCTTCTGGTTCTGGGGGGCAGGCTGAGGCTGTG
>NW_027528581.1:823-1136 GCF_008692635.1 Crocuta crocuta
CTGGTTCTGGGGGGCAGGCTGGGCTGTGCTTAATTCTTCTTCCTGATGGGAAAATAGAGTGACCTGTGCCTGTCCCAACACCTAGAGCTAGTCTCTCATTGGTTCCCCCTCTTCCCGTTCATCCTCAGGACAAATTGCAACCTGTACGGAACAGGAGGTTAAAGGTGCTGATTCTCCAAGGAGGGAGATGGCTAGTAAATCGGCTGGAATGGCGAACCCGAGCAAAGGAGATGAGAAATGAGGTGCGTTTTAGAAACCTTTCCCGATCACACGGTGTACCATCTTCTGGGTTTCTCATGCATGTTTTCGATGT
>NW_027528582.1:0-530 GCF_008692635.1 Crocuta crocuta
TATGTAACTGGGAGGTGATGGACATGCCAATTAGCTTGACTGTAGCAGTCACTTCACAATGTGTATGTATATTAAATCATGCAGCAGACTTTAGAAAATTACATTGTAAAACTTAAATATATAGTAAAACCTTGGTTTGTGAGCATAATTCGTTCTGGAAACATGCTTATAATCCAAAGCACTTGTATATCAAAGCGAAATTTCTGCATAATAATGGAAACTCAGATGATTCATTCCACCACCCAAAAATAGTCATATAAAAGTGATTAAAATACTGTAATATAATACAAATTAATTAAGAAAATACAAAATGTAAAANAATGTAAAAGAAAAATAAACAAATTAACCTACATTTACCTTTGAAAACCTTCGTGGCTGGTGTGAGGGAGTCAAGAGAGAAGAGGGTCATTGTGTAGGACGACTTTCACCATCACTGAGAGACGCAGACTACCATACAGTATTAATATGCTCTTGTCATATGCTGCATTTACTGTAACTGGCAATAAGGCAGCAGAGGAAAGGGTCTCTGT
>NW_027528583.1:0-511 GCF_008692635.1 Crocuta crocuta
TTTATTGTCAAGTGGGTTTCCATATAACACCCAGTGCTCATCCCCCTTCCCCTCTCCCTCACCCCCATCAGCCCTCAGTTTATTCTTAGTATTCAAGAGTCTCTCACAGTTTGCCTCCTTCCCTCTCCACCACTATTTTTCCCCTTCTCCTCCCCCATGGTCCTCCGTTAAGTTCCTCCTAATCCACTTATACATGCAAACATATAGTATGCCTGACTTATTTCGCTCAGCATAACACCCTCTAGTTCCATCCATGTTGCTACAAATGGCCAGATTTCATTCTTTCTCATTGCCCTGTAGTATTCCATCATATAGATAAACCACATCTTCTTGATCCATTCGTNTTCGTCTGTTTATGGACACTTAGGCTCTTTCCATGTTTTGGCTATTGTGGAGAGTGCTGCTATGAACATTGGGGTACATGTGCTCCTATTCATCAGCACTTCTGTATCCCTTGGGTATATATCTAGCAGAGCTACTGCTGGGTCATAGGGGAGTTCTATTGTTAATT
>NW_027528584.1:0-366 GCF_008692635.1 Crocuta crocuta
AATCTACACATTCAATGCAATTGCAATAAAAATTACACCAGCATTCTTCTAAAAACTAGAATAAACTATACTAAAATTTGTATGGAAACATAAAAGACCCTGAATAGCCAAACTAATATTGAAGAAGAAAACCAAAAGATTAGGCAACACCATCCCAGACTTTAGCCTCTACTACAAAGCTGTCATCATCAAGTAAGTATGGTATTGGCACAAAAACAGACACATAGACCACTGGAATAGNGAGCACAAATGAATTACTGGAACCTCGTCAAGATTAAAAGCTTCTGCACGGCTAAGAAAACAATAAATAAAATTAATAGCCAATTGATAGAATGGGAAAAGATAGTTGCAAATGACATATCAGAT
>NW_027528585.1:0-250 GCF_008692635.1 Crocuta crocuta
TAATAGGCAACCAACGGAATGGGAAAAGACAGTTGCAAATGCCATATGAGACAAAGGGTTAATTTCCAAAATCCATAAGGAACTCACCAAATTCCACACCCGAATAACAAACAACCCAGTGAAGAAATGGGTAGAAAATATGAACAGACACTTCTCCAAAGAGGACATCCAGATGGCCAACAGACACATGCAACGATGCTCAGCATCCCTCCTCATCAGGGAAATACAAATCAAAACCACACTGAGATAC
>NW_027528585.1:381-571 GCF_008692635.1 Crocuta crocuta
GTGTGGAGGTTCCTCAGGAAAATGACAATAGAACTCCCCTATGACCCAGCAATAGCACTGCTGGGAATTTACCCAAGGGACACAGAAATGCTGATGCATAGGAGCACATGTACCCCAATGTTCACAGCAGCACTCTTAAAAATATCTAAAACATGGAAAGGGCCTAAGTGTCCATCAACGGATGAATGGA
>NW_027528586.1:0-364 GCF_008692635.1 Crocuta crocuta
TGCAAATTCCAAAGATAAAGAGAAGATCCTTAAAGCAGCAAGAGAAAAAAAGTCCCTGACTTTTATGGGGAGGAATATTAGGGTAACAGCAGACCTCTCCACAGAGACCTGGCAGGCCAGAAAGGGCTGGCAGGATATATTCAGGGTCCTAAATGAGAAGAACATGCAACCAAGAATACTTTATCCAGCAAGGCTCTCATTCAGAATGGAAGGAGAGATAAAGAGCTTCCAAGACAGGCAGGAACTGAAAGAATATGTGACCTCCAAACCAGCTCTGCAAGAAATTTTAAGGGGGACTCTTAAAATTCCCCTTTAAGAAGAAGTTCAGTGGAACAATCCACAAAAACAAGGACTGAATAGATAT
>NW_027528586.1:373-644 GCF_008692635.1 Crocuta crocuta
TACAGATAATACAATGACACTAAATCCATATCTTTCAATAGTAACTCTGAACGTGAACGGGCTTAATGACCCCATCAAAAGGCGCAGGGTTTCAGACTGGATAAAAAAGCAGGACCCATCTATTTGCTGTCTACAAGAGACTCATTTTAGACAGAAGGACACCTACAACCTGAAAATAAAAGGTTGGAGAACCATTTACCATTCAAATGGTCCTCAAAAGAAAGCAGGGGTAGCCATCCTTATATCAGATAAATTAAAATTTCCCCCGAAG
>NW_027528586.1:848-1049 GCF_008692635.1 Crocuta crocuta
GATAGGTCTTCTAAGCACAACATCTCCAAAGAAACGAGAGCTTTAAATGATACACTGGACCAGATGGATTTCACAGATATCTACAGAACTTTACATCCAAACTCAACTGAATACACATTCTTCTCAAGTGCACATGGAACTTTCTCCAGAATAGACCACATACTGGGTCACAAATCGGGTCTGAACCGATACCAAAAGATT
>NW_027528586.1:1228-1406 GCF_008692635.1 Crocuta crocuta
AATTAAAAAGATTCATGGAAACTAATGAGAATGAAGATACAACCATTCAAAATCTTTGGGATGCAGCAAAAGCAGTCCTGAGGGGGAAATACATCGCAATACAAGCATCCATTCAAAAACTGGAAAGAACTCAAATACAAAAGCTAACCTTACACCTAAAGGAGCTGGAGAAAGAACA
>NW_027528587.1:0-495 GCF_008692635.1 Crocuta crocuta
CTCAGGAATACAAGCAATTATCAGGGAATACTATGAAAAATTATACGCCAGGAAATTACACAACTTAGAAGCAAGGGACAGATTACTAAACACACACTCCCTACCAAAATTCACAAGGGAAGAGATAAAAAATCTGAACAGACCCATAACTAGTGAGGAAATCGAATCAGTTATCCAAAATATTCCAACAAACAAGAATCTTGGGTCAGATGGCTTCCCTGGGGAATTTACCAGACATTTAAAACAGTGTTAATACCCATTCTTCTCAAGCTATTCCAANGCTATTCCAAAAAAATAGATATCGAAGTAAAACTTCTGGACTCATTTACAAAGCCAGCATCTCTTTGATTCCCAAGCCAGACAGAGACCCAGAAGAAAAAAAGAACTACAGGCCAATATCTTTGATGCAAAACTTCTCAACTTGATACTTGATGCAAAACTTCTCAACATGATACCTGCAAATCGAATCCAACAGCATATAAAAAGAATTATCCA
>NW_027528588.1:0-869 GCF_008692635.1 Crocuta crocuta
CTCCACCAGAAGCCCACTAGAACTGATCCAAGAATTCAGCAAAGTCGCAGGGTAAAAAATAAACATACAGAAATCGGTTGTATTTTTATACACCAATAATGAAGCAACAGAAAGAGAAATCAAGAACTGATCCCATTCACAATTGCACAAAAAACCATAAAATACCTAGTAATAAGCTTAACTAAAGATGTAAGAGATCTGTATGATGAAAACTATAGAAAACTNTAGAAAACTGATGAAGGAAATTGAAGAAGACACAAAGAAATGGAAAAGCATTCCATGCTCATGCATTGAAAGAATAAACATAGTTAAAATGTCATTACTACTCAAAGAAATCTACACATTCAATGCAATCCCAATCAAAACTGCACAGCATTCTTCTCTAAACTAGAACAAACTATCCTAAAATTTGTATGGAACCACAAAAGACCCCAAGTAACCAACGTAACATTGCGGAAGAAAACCAAAACAGGAGGCATCACCATCCCAGACATTAGCCTCTACTACAAAGCTGTCATCATCAAGACAGTATGGTATTGTTACAAAAACAGACACATAGACCAGTGAAATAGAATAGAGAACTCAGAATTGGACCCAGAAATGTATGGCCAACTAATCTTTCATAAAGCGGGGAAGAGCATTCAATGGAAAAAAGACAGCCTCTTTAACAGATTGTGCTGGGAGAACTGGACAAGAACATGGAAGAGAATGAAACTAGATCATTTTCTCACAGCATACACCAAAACAAACTCAAAACGGATAAATGACTTGAATGTGAGACAGGAAACCATCAAAACCCTATAGGTGAAAGCAGGAAACAACCTCCTTAACCTCAACCGCAGCAATTTCTTACTTGACACATCCCCAAA
>NW_027528588.1:1868-2712 GCF_008692635.1 Crocuta crocuta
ACTTGTTGTGATGAACACTGGGTGTAATATGGAAACCAACTTGACAGTAAACTATTAAAATAAAGAAAAATTAAAAAAATAAAGTTTGAATCAACCTTCAATGCACATTATTTACATTCCTATTCAACATTGTACTTAAAGTGGTGTGTTTGTGCTGGAGGTGAAAGGTAATAGGAGTGTAGTAAGATAAGAAAAGGAGAAAAAAATATATAAATATGGGGTGAAAAAAGAAAACTGTTATTTACATATAAATTATCAAAATTAATAAGAATGTTTATCAGGTTTTCTAGTTACAAATGCAATATACAAAAAGCTACAATTTTATTTGTAAACATTATCAATAAATTGTTATAAAATAAAATTTTCTAAAATGGTTCTGTTTACAATAGCAACAAGAAATAAAAGAATTTCTGGGGCACCTGGGTGGCTCAGTCAGTTAAGCATCTGACTCTTGATTTAGGCTCAGGTCATCATCTCAGGGTCTTGAGATTCTGTTTCATGTCAGNGCTCTGCACTGGTCGTGGAGCCTGCTTGAGATTATCTCCTTCCCTACCACCCCTCCCCCATATGTGCACACTATACTCTCACTCTAAAAAAATAAATAAAAGAATTCCTTATAATGATGTGCAAGTCCTTTCAAATTGTAGAACTTCACTTGAATAACATGAAAATGGTTTGTACAGGTGGAGAGACATACTACGTTATTACACTTTTTTCTAACGAAAACCGTGTTTTGATACATCTGATTTTTAGACTTACTGAGTGACAGATGGTCACAGCATGTTGAAAAATTTCAACTTGTTAAAAAAATAAACTTGTTAAAAATATATATTTCACACAAAAT
>NW_027528588.1:2969-3280 GCF_008692635.1 Crocuta crocuta
ACCTGGGTGGCTCAGTCTGTTAAGCAGCTGACTCAGCTCAGGTCATGATCTTGAGGTCTGTTGGTTCGAGCTCCGTATCGGGCTCTGTGCTGACAGCTCACAGCTTGGATCCTGCCTCGGATTCTGTGTGTCTCCCTCTTTCTCTCTGCCCCTTCCCTGCTCATGCTCTGTCTCTCTGTCTCTCAAAAATAAATAAACGTTAAAAACGTTAAAAAATTGATCTACACATTGTATGTAATTCCAACCAAAATCCCAAAATTTGTGTGTGTGTGTGTGTGTGTGTGTGTGTGTGTGTGTGTGTGCTGGAACTT
>NW_027528588.1:3294-10700 GCF_008692635.1 Crocuta crocuta
GTGGAGCCTGCTGAAGATTCTCTCTCTCTCTCTCTCTCTCTCTCTCACCCTCTCCCCTGCTTGTGCATGCTATCTCTTTCTAAAACTTAAAAAGAAAAGTTGCTTCCAAAATTGGTGTGGACAGAAATTTTTTTGCAGTGTTCTTCATAACCAAAAACTAGAAACTATCTAAATGCTCATCAACAGTTAGAAGGATAAACAAACCATGATATATTCACAAAATGTAGTATTGCACAGCATGGAGAATAAACAACGTAACTGCATGCACAATAATATAGATGGCACACAAAACATAATGTTGAATGATAAAACAAGTCCCAATGGACATACACAGCTTTTCAAGCACTTTACACATGTTAATGAATTTAATTCTCAGAATAGCATCATTGATTGTGTTCTTCTCCTCACCTACTGCCTCCTTTGGGGCCAGATAGGTCTCTTGAGAGGATGCTCCAAGAATAAGATGATTCAGATCTTTCAGTGGTAAATAGACTCCCCATGAAGGGAGGTAAGGCAGACATTGCCCAGGGCAGGATTTCGCAAACACTAAAACACTAAGTTTATTGCATCTGTGGTCTGACATAAATCAGTCAATCACTAATGAGTGACTTGTGCAAACAGAGCCCATGCTTGCCTATTATGAGTGGTAGGGTGGAAGTAGAGCATTAAACACCTGCTTTGTGCCAGGCTTTGAGCTTGTGCTGAGGATATGATGGGCAAAAAGACCACACACCTACCTTCTTGTTTAAATAATAACTAACATTCATTGAGCACTTACTATACGCCAGACAATCTCTAAACATTTCTTATACTTTAATTCTCTAATCTTTACAACAATACTAGTCACTTATTTTTACATATGAAGAAATGGAAGTACAGGGAGATAAAGAGACTTGCCCAAAGTCACAGAAGCAGGAAGTGGCAGAGCTGGGATTCAAACCTAGGCAGTCTGGATCCAGAACCTCTGAATCCCTGAATCACCCCCAACAACATGGTGTGGGGAGTAGTTATTAATCCTGTTTTGCAGCTGAGGAAATAGAGGCTCAGAACTAAGGTGAGCACATATTTGTTTTGCACCCTCTACATGACAGAGACTATATTAGGTTCTGCAACCTGAAAGACAGAGTTCATGGGAACATAAGAGGCCTAACTCCAGGAATGCAGAGACTAGCTTGCCTGTTTACCAGTTACCTAACAGTCCCTTGGAAAGGATCAAAGTGATTGACTGGATGGAAGTGGGACGTAATTCTCAGTCTCACCCAGGCTTCTATATCTCTAGATGAGTGAGTGAAACTGCTGGTGGATAGGAGAAGGAAAGAGAACAGGATGCTGCTTGTTTTCTGCCTCTTCCTCTTCCTTCATCTATATCTTACATACTGTGTACCATATTCTAACATTCTACATCTTCCTGTATTCTCTAAGCAACTACTTTTCCTCCCAATAGCACTGAGCCTGAACCTCCTCTAACATTTGTATAGTGGAAGCTTAGTCAGCTATTCATCAAGATGTCTGGGTCCCACAGTCCACAGCTGTCTTATCTCTGCCCACCTCAAGACTCCTCAGGCCATATCCTTGGGCTGGAAGCACGTTGGTTCACAACCATCCCTGTCATCTACAGGAAATGGTATACTTCAGTTTTTAAAATATATATTTACAAGTTTTGTTTACTTCTCCTTTGTCCCTGCTCTTTAAGTTCTCCAAGTGAACATTTTATAGCAGAGTGTGAGAAGCTGAGTGTTTTCTCTCTCAAATTCCCAGAACAGCAAAAGTGTCCATGTGTGCCAAGATGGCAATGAAGGAGACAGGACACCCAGGACATCAGACAGATAGAAACTTATCGTAAGAGGCTTGAGAAAATGGAGGAGACAAACTGACCAATGATGTGGTACTATTATGTATCCAGCACCTGTTCCCTAAGAAATTATGCCAGGAACCATCACCTTATTTCACCCAAGCACTATCAGACAAGACCAATTTCCAGACACTTCACGGAGATCACCAAAATGAAACATTCTAGGCCAGCACTAAACCGTTCCAAACTAGAAAAGTAAATTTTCAAACAAGAAGCATTTGAAATAAGCTCTGGATAAGAAAGAAAAAGTGCCTAGTCAAAAATCTCTCTGATTAAGATGGTTTTCACCTAATCCGCATTCTTTCTCCGTCCTTCATCTCTCTCTTTCTGTCTTTTCTCTCATTCTTTTTCTATCTTTTCTGACATTGTCCTTTCGTTATTTTAAAGCTATTTCATTCAGCTGCTTATCTAGTCCAACTTTAAGGTTGGGTTGGGGGTAGATGGGGACCATGTCCTTTGCTCTTATATACCCCCTCTACCACCACCGCCTTGAGTCCCATGGAAGCAAACCACACTTACAGCCCCTCCTCCGCTGTAGCCCATTGCTGCCACTGCTGTGTGGAATCCAGATCTTCTGCAACCTCGTTTGGGTGAGCTCTCCCATCTCTCGAGACATCTTAGGTATCACAGCTAATGGCACCACTATCCACAGGGTACTGGGTCTCACTCCTGTCTTACTAGCTATCTCTTCTGTTGCTGTGGCCACAGCAGCAGGTGGATAGAATTGGGACAGGGAGGTGCACTGGGCTTCTGAGCCCTCTGGCAGCCTGTCTCCAGCCCCCTCTCCTCTTTCCTAGTCCTTGCCTGACTTGCCTGCCTCTGCACCTGTATGTACCAGTGGGGGCTTGGGTGCAGAGAAAGAGAGAGAGAGAGAGATTGGAGAGGTTGGGCAGAGGTCAGCAGAGGCCTCTGAACTCCAAGGGCTGTGTACATAGGAGATAAGTTGGAGGTCAGCAAGGAAGGTAGCCAGCAAGACAGCCTAGGTCTGGCCAGTTACTTCCCTCCAATGAAGACAGGAATAGTAGAGTATGCAAATAAAAGACCAAAGATCATGTGCTTACATCCTGTGTGGGGTGGAAAAAGTAAAGGTGATGGAGGCCTGTCTCAGCAGGTTTCACAGCTTTGAAATAAAAAATGGGTCCAAGTAGAATGCCAAGTTCTAACCCAGAAATGGAGATCCACATCAGAAATTCAAGGTTCTCAAGTACAAACAAAATCCCTACTGAAAAATGCAATGTTTTGAGCTAGCAATCAAAAACTCGAACTGGAAGTGAAAATTCATTGTCTCTCTGTTTACCCCCCCACCCCCAAATGTTATTGCCACCATTGTCTTCCCCTGAATTCTGCTGTCTTTCCTACCACAGGGCCTCTCCCTCCTAAAATGTACTACTTGTGGGCACACTTGGAGAGGTGGACACCGTCTATCTTTATATTCTCCCCAGCCAAGGCCAAATAAATTAGAGTAAACCTGACACTTTGGGAAGAGGAATGAATGCAGCATTTCTCAGGAGAAGAGATGGTAAGCACTGCCCACATGGTTTCCAGTTGCCATTAGGGGCCCCAGGGATAAAGGCATCATGATCTGATTCAGAGCCTGACTACAGTACTTCAGGCCAAGCTGTGGATATGGTGGCTTAGGGTGAATGCTGCAGCAGGCTGAGTGTGGAGACCAGGGAGCAATGACCTCAAAGTAGGACAAGTCCATAGGCCAGAACCATCCCACCCAGATGTGTCTGTTCTACCTACCAACCCCACTCCCCCCTAGTTGTAGAACACAGCTTACCTGGAAGATGTCCAAGTGTACTCTTACTTCATTCTTTTGCAACCTTCCCACCCCCTTATGAACCTCCAGTGATTGGCTACAAGGAAGCTCAACTTTCTTCCACTGAACTGTGACACAGGAGCAAGCTTTTGGGGACAGAAATCTCTAATCACTTTCCTCCAGTGCTCTCAGCTCCATTTTGCCTTTTAAGAAGTTCCCTAAAAGTTTATTCTCAGTGTTCTGGTCTATTCAGAGGTTAGATTCCTTCTAGTTGTGTATAAATCATTCCAAACCTTCAATACATTTCAAAGCCTGCCCATCTAAATGAATCTATTGGGCAGTGAATTACAGTGGTTAAGGGGAATGGGCTGTGGAGCCATACTACCTGAGTGGAATCCCACCTCTTCCTTCTGCTATGAGATCCTGGGCATAAGACTTAACCTTTCAGTGCCTCATTTTTAAAAATATGATAAAAGCCTCTACCAATTTAGAGTTGTTGAATATCCAACGTGTTAATACACATAATGCAACCTAGGAAATGCTCAAAATACATTACTTAACACCCATTCTCTTTATGTAGTAAATGATCAATCATCTCTTTAGCTAATCTGCAACTCTAATGTAATGCTGAGCATATAACAAACAGTAAGGGAAATTTATAACATATGACAAGGGATTAACATTTATAATAAATAAAGAGCTCCTGCCAATCAATTAGATAAATTCACTTTTACTTTTTTGGTACTGTAGCAAACAAGTGACCAAGTCAGGAGTAGGAAACTGGGGACTTGATGTTTCCTAGTCCAGGGCTTTTCGTTGTTGTTATTGTTGTTGTTGTTGTTGCTAATTGATGAATTTAGCCTGGTTTAAGAAGGTGGTCTTCCAGATTATCTCAGAAACTTTAGAGTCTCAGAACTAGACTTTGGTAGAGATACAATCCTCTCAATCCTAATAAGTCTCCTAACTGGTATTACTCTGCTAATGCTAATCTTTTTTATTCCCTCAGCATTGACTTTGCTTGCTACTGAGTTACGTTTTTACTTTTTCTGATAGTGCAATATTGCATATATTGTATTTTGTGTTAGATTTTTTACTGAAGTATAATTAGCATACAGTGTTATATTAGTTTCAAGTGTGAAATATAATAATTCAACAATTCTATACATTTCTCAGTGATCATCTAGATAAGTGTACTCTTAATCTTCCTTATGTATTCTACCCCTCCCCTCATCTACCTCACCTTTGGCAACCACCAGTTTCTCTGTTTTAAGAGTCTGGTTTTTTTTTGTCTTTTTTTTCCTTGTTTGTTTGCTTCTTAAATTCCGCATGAGTGAAAACATATTTGTCTTTTTCTGACTGACTTATTTCAGTTTGCATTATTATTCTCTAAGTCCACCCACATTGTTGCAAATGGCAAGATCTTATTCTTTTTTTTAAATTTTATTTTAATGTTTTATTTATTTCTGAGAGAGAGAGAAAGAGAGAGAAGAGAGAGAGCATGAGCAGGGGAGGGTCAGAGAGAGAGGGAGTTACAGAATCTGAAGGAGGCTCCAGCTCTGAGTTGGCTGTCAGCACAGAGCCCGACACGGGCTCAAACCCACGAACCGTGAGGTCATGACCTGAGCCGAAGTTGGATGCTTAACCGACTGAGCCACCCAGGTGCCCCAAAATCTTATTCGCTTTAAGCCTGAGTAATATTCCATTGTGTATATATATGCCATATCTTCTTTACGTATTAATCTGTCGACGGACATTTGGGGTGATTCCATATCTTAGCTATTGTAAATAAGGCTGCAATAAACAGAAGTGTATATAACTTTTTGAATTAGTGTTTTAATTTTCTTTGGGTAAATACCCAGTAGGGGGAATTGCTGGATCATATGGTATTTCTATTTTTAATTTTTCAAAGAACTTCCATAATGTTTTCCACAGTGGCTCCATCAATTTACACTCCCATCAGCAGTGTATTAGGGTTCCCTTTTCCCCCCACATCCTTGCCAACACTTGTTATTTCTTGTGTTTTTTATTTTAGCCATTGTGACAAGTGTGAGGTAATATCTCATTTTGATTTGCAATGCTAATAATCCTAATAATAACCCTTTACATGTATGTTTCCATGACACACAAAGCAACAACATATCCTAGTTGCTCCTTATAAATATTCTCACTAGTCTCACAGGGAAACTGAGGTCTATAGAGGGGAAATAGCTTGTCCAAGGTAATTGAGCCAGTCACATGAACCCCCTTCTATGTTAACAATTTTGTCCTCACAAACTTTCCAAGAGGCAGAAAGATAATTTTAGCAGCAGGAAATCTGAGAGTGGAGGCCAGCAGGCTATTGGCAAGGTCTGAAAGGGTAAACCTGGGTTCCAGGCTTGAAAACCCAAGTCAAAATTGCCTGGAACTGACACTAGCTAGTTGGTTGGTTTTTGTGGTTGTTGCTGTTGCTGTTGTTTTGCTTTTGGGGTTGTATGTGTGTTTGGTTTTTTGTTGTTGTTGTAAACAACAGTTTATCAATTTTGTAGACCACAGTTATCAATTTTTATCCTAGAAGCAGGAGAACTAAACAAGCTTTGTGGAAAGGTCTTAGAATGGCTCTTCTCAATCAAGCTCAACCTACTTCTCTAGCCATGTGTCTCTTTAGACCCTCATGCTTAAACTACACTGGCTGACTCACTGAGTCCTCAAACATAACATATACTTTTTTCTTTCTTCTTTCTTTCTTTCTTTCTTTCTTTCTTTCTTTCTTTCTTTCTTTCTTTCTTTCTTTCTCTTTCTTTCTTTCTTTCCTTCCTTCCTTCCTTCCTTCCTTCCTTCCTTCCTTCCCCCTCTGGGCCTTTGCCCAGCCTGAAATGACTTATCTTTCCTTCCGTTCTCAGTGAAATCTTACTCATTCTTCAAGACCTGGTTCAATGTTTGCCTTCTCTGGGAAGCTTTCCCTGTACACTGGGACAGGCATTATCTTTGGTTCTAGTATTGTCTATATGTTTCCATCTATCTGAGCAAGTATCTACCAGTGTTTTTTGGTGTACTTCCCTACTAGACTGTGAGTTACTTGAGGATGGGGACTAGACCTCAGTTATTTGGTATGTGTTTCCAGTGTCCAGATCAGGTCCCGGCAAAGAGAAGACACTCCCTCAGTGAGTATTTGTACAATCTATATCTCTCTACCCTAGATGAGATGACCATGTAGACAAATAATCCTTATTCATAAAGGTAAATGTTATAACTGAGAGCTATGCAGGGAACTGGGTGGGCAAACTAACTAGGTCTGAAAGTAGGAGGTGCAACCTAGAAAGTTTCTCAACCTTGAATAGGGCAGAATAGAAAAAACAAAAGAATGAAAGCCTTCCCTGAAAAGGTCCAATTAACTGGTTACACAAAGAGAGTTCACTCAGTATCAGAGACTCATTCAAGACCCAGATCTTAGCCACAAATTCTAAAATGAGGTTAATTCTAGGAAGAAAAAATACATAGTGTGACTTCCTGAGGCCAACTGATCCTGACCATCCTCCCAAAGTATGGGGTATGTGGGAGAATCCCATTAAAAACAGTAGTAAGACCATTCTGATGGGTTACAAAATCACAAATGAGGTCTCCCTATTAGTAATACTTGGGAGTATGTGGATATGAATGCATTTATTGTGGATAAAGGTATAGAGGGGAGATTGGCCACATTCTTACAGTTTAGGTGTCTATATGTGAGTATCAGGCCTTCTGTGGCAGCAGCCTAGGTAACACTTCCTTCTTAGCCACTTCCCTGGCCCACTGTCCCCCCCCCCCCCCCCCCCA
>NW_027528588.1:10711-12685 GCF_008692635.1 Crocuta crocuta
TATATTCAGCCCCATGCCTAGGGCCCAAGGCTCACTGCATCCTAGTCCTAGGAGTGTGTCTCCAGAGACTATAGTCACTCAGGGAGAAGAGCAGCTGGATGGCTGTGGTGGTATTGCCTGTGGAGGCTAGAGAAAAAAGCAGGGTCACTAATATCAGACAAAACATGGAAGTCCTGAAACATCTCCAGAAATTTAGTTCTTGTTCTCCTACTCCTTTTCACCTTGAGAAAGCCCTCTGAAGGAAGTAAGCTAAGGGCTTCAATTTCCATTATAGTAGGAGGTTACTGAAGCCAGAAAAGGTGAAAATCTTGTTCCAATTGCCACAGCAAACCAGACCACTTTATACACCATTGGGGAGGTAAGAGATATAATTCCTACCATCCAGTTCACTAAAAACTGGAATAGACCAAGTTAGAGAGACTTCTTTTTTTTTCTATTTTTTTTAAAATTTATTTTTGAGAGAGAGAGAGAGAGTGAGAGACAGCATAAGCAGGGGAGGTTCAGAGAGAGAGGGAGACACAGAATCTGAAGACAGGCTCCAGGCTCTGAGCTAGCTGTCAGCACAGAGCCCAACACAGGGCTCAAACCCACAAACCATGAGATCATGACCTGAGCCGAAGCCGGATGCTCGACCAACTGAGCAACCCAGGCGCCCCTAGAGAGACTTCTAAAGGTGCTAGAGAATGGCGTCTTTAGGTCAGTATCCCACAAAGACAGGTGGGAATGGATGATAGATAGATAGGTAGATAGATAACTAGCTATAGATATCTTTTCTCCAACACTCCCATACCCTTTAATCCACACTTCAAACAACCCCTATGTAAAGAAAACTTTCCAGAGAGCCTGAAGAATGAATTTGGATTTGTGTAACCCCATCTATTTTTCCTTCTGTCTCACCTACCTGTTCTCCTAGAGATTTTTTCTTCCATCGCTAATTATCCGACACACAGNTTTGGTTGTTTCCTTGGAGAGGCTAGGGAAGTACCCTTAGTAAGAGGGGCATGTGTGCCCTCTGTTGAAATATCAGCTGTTAGTTGTCAAAGAAGTTTGTGAGCCACCCGGAGCCTTTTCTCTTCAGGCCAACCGTGTGTTCTCCTTGCACCAAAGGTCAGAACTAATATTAACAAGCAACTGCAGAATGGGGAAATTAAAACCAGCAATGGAGACAGGCAAGATCTGGATTTCTTCGGGGCTGAGTTTCAGATTGGTCTTCAGTGTAAATGGGCACGGACTCTTACTGGACATTGCTTTGGCAATACGAAGCAAGAGCGATAAAAATGTTAATTTCCTTTGTCCTAGTTATCCCACTCCTGGGACTCAATCCTGAGCCAATAACCACCAAAGCATGAAAAAGCTCAAAGCAACAAATTTTTTATTTTAATTGCAGAGCTATTTATCTTGATGGCAATAACTGGAAGGTAACCTTTAAGTCCTCTAGAAGAAAGCAGCTCTTTGGGTCTTTTCTGCAGACATTGAGGATTATGGCTCTAAGACTATAAAAGAATTCTGGGGAAATAATTATGTTGCAATTTGGGGTGAGGAAACTAAGAATGCAAAGTCATACTTTTTCTTGGACATTGGACATGTCTATTATTTCTACTGTGTTCTCAAAAACATGTCACTAACATGTTGGTTTTGCATTTGTCCTGTGTTTGTTCATTCAGTTAGGAAATATTTATAGGCTCCTAATATATGCTGTGCCCTAGATTAGAAGATGGGGTTAACAAGATGAATCAGACATAGTCAATGTTGTCAAGTTGCTGGAAGTCGTGTGACAAAAACAAGAATCAATGGTAGCTGTGCATTGTGATAAATGCTGTGACTGAATGGACCAGAGGGAGCTGTGGGGGCCCAGAGGAAAAGATCTAACTGGGGCGGTGTGGTATATGGGTGTTAGGAAAAACTTATTCAGGAAAGTATTCCTTGAGCTGATTAAGATAGTTTTAATCCTGGCTTTACTGCTTCTGTGAGACT
>NW_027528588.1:12721-15197 GCF_008692635.1 Crocuta crocuta
GAGTGAATTCACTCATTCTCTCATACTTAGCCTTAATACCCCTTACAGGGTTGTCCAGAGAATGAAACAAATAATGCATATGGAAGAGCCATGGGCTACACTGGGAGACAGTGCTGCTCTGGAGATTGGGTGGCCCACTTAAATTCTCTGGACCTCGATTTTACTCATCTGAGAAATGGAACCTAGAAAAGTTATGTGTTGGACCATGTCCTTAGGAATGTTATAAGGCATTATGTTATAAGACAAATAATGGCTATTAGGTGGGTTTGAGACAGCTTCCTCCCTTCCTCTCTCCTTGCCCTATAAAGCCAGGGGCCTTCCCCTAAGACTTATTCCACTAATGTACTTCCTGCTCCCTCTAGCCGCTCAGTTCCCTTCCCATATCCCCTCTCCCAACCCAAGCACAGTTACAGCAATTACTGCCAGGACGCCAGTGACGCAGCCAGCAAAGCACTTGGGGGTCCGTCGCCCTAGGGACGGGGCTTCAGTCGCAGCGCGGTTCCATTCAAGGTTCCGCTGCTTAAAAGGTGGCAAAATCTCGTTTGTAAGTAGTGGCACCCAGAGGGCTTTTGAGCAGCAAGGAAAGGAAGTCTGACGCCAGCGTTAGGCGGGAGGAGCGGGAGCTTAACAGCAGAGCTTCCTCTTGACATTCATTCCTCCCAGTAGGCGTTTGCACCACCTCATTCAAATTCCTTTCCTNGCCAATAAGAACTGAGGAACTCGAAGCCCCGCCCCACCTTCAAGGACCCCGTAGTGGCGCGCAGGAGAACGCAGGCGCCATTACGCGTGGAAGTCAGAATCTGGCCAAATTGGGGGTGTCCGGCCGATCTGTACCCCTAGATTGGGCACGGACTGTGAAGTGTTGCAGTCAAGATGTTGCGCGTGGTGAGCTGGAACGTCAATGGGATCCGGAGCCCCCTGCAAGGGATGGTACACGAGGAGCCCAGCAACTATGCCTCCATGGTCGTGGGGCGCATTTTGGACAAGCTGGATGCCGACATCGTTTGTTTTCAGGAGACTAAAGTGACGAGTGAGCGCTCAGATGTCCAAGACCCCTACCATACTTTACCTTTTCTACTAACTTTTGTCCCTTACTTAATTTCATTTTACTTTCCCATTTCTCTCTCAGTAGAGTNTCTATCCGTAGAGTCCTCTTACACACATTTCAGAATCCTGTTCCCCTCTCCCTTAAACTCCTCCTGTCTCTCACCCCAGCTTAATGTCTTAATTCCCACTTCATCTCCTGTCCACAGCAGAACTTTAATTTCCTCACCCTCCCGACCTTCATCCTCGCTCAGATTCTCTAATTTCCACTCATTCTCTTGTCCCAGATCAGTACCCCAAATTTCCTCTTTCCACACACTGTTCAGCTCCAGCTCCCCTTCCTTGCACCCAGCTCAGATCCTTTAATTTCCACCCCACCTTTACCCTCAGTTCAGATTCTCTGAGTTCTTCCCTTTTTCCTTTCCATTTCAGATCCTCAGTTCTTCCCTTACATCTTCTATTTCTCTTCTTACCAGCTTCAGAACCTCTTAGCATTTCCATGTCATGTCCCACTCCAAGGTTAGATCCCCTAAGTTCCCTCTCTCTTGCACCCAAGCTCAACACCTCCCATTCCTTCCCTCTCCCATGCACCACCTCTGGGACCCTTGAACTACATTTCTCTTCATCCCCAGTTCAGATCCTGTAATTGCCTCCGTTTCCTACCTCCTATTCCCAGCTCGGATTCCCAGTTCCCTCCCATATTTTGGTTCCCCACCTCCAGCTCCCTCCATTAACCTAATCATTAGCTTCTTCCCACCTAATTCCCTACCTCCCATTCCTTAGCCTCCCCCTCCTTATTTCAATTTCTTCACTAGTCCCAAACTTTCTAGACTCTCCACTAATCATAGATATTTCCTCCCAACTCTGGTTCTGATGTGTAAAATGAATTAGCCTACAACTGTAATTCCAGACCTTTGTGTGTCCAGGGCTTTTATCTCTGACACAATCTTAAGGTTTGTTTGTTTGTTTTTGCAGGAGATGTGCTGACTGAGCCCCTGGCTATCACTGACGGCTATAACTCCTATTTCAGCTTCAGCCGCAGCCGCAGTGGCTATTCTGGTAAATGGGTCTTTCTGGGGGACTTAAAATGAGTGATGGAGGCAGTTCAGGGGAAGTTTTCCAATATTTGATGAGGTCATAAGAAACTTAGGCTTTTTATTTTTAATTTTTTGAAATTACAAAGCTACTTTTAATACTTTGGGGTGATTCTCACAGGAACAAAAAATACTGGGAAGGGGTAACCCCCTGATTCCCAGGATGATCCAGGGGAAAAAGAGGCTACCTAAGGGGAAGGAAAGTACAAAAGGGACCTGTTGCAAACTCAGGCAAAAGGAATACCATCTGTGCTGGGACCTGTAAGTGCTATAGGAGAAAACACAAACCTTGATGGGCCTGGCTCCAGGCACACAGGGAACGGCAAGATGGTGGGGCA
>NW_027528588.1:15230-26060 GCF_008692635.1 Crocuta crocuta
GCAGGTGATCTAGTGGTGTTTACCAAGGGTCATGGTGAGGGCAGTGGCTCTGGCCTGTCTCTGTTGCATCCCCTCATTCTACTCAATGTTGCAGGCCTCCAGGCTTTTAGTCCACAAAGCTAAAGTCACATAAAATTATGTGAAGGATAGTTTTTATGTATAAAATTATCCTATTGGACTNTTAATTGTATGAGCTCTAGAGCCAGACTGCCTAGATTTGAATCCTATCTCATTTCCTAGCTGTGTACCCTCTGGCAAGTTACTCAACCTCTTTAGGCTTCATGTTTTTCAGCTGAAAAGTGGGAGGTAATGCCTACCTTCTAGGGCTAGTACAGGCATACTTTGTGTTGTATGTATATATATATATTTATATATAATGCTTATATATACACTTCTATGTAAATAAATATATAACATGAATATACATAAATATGTTTATATATATACATACATCTGTAAGTACTTCACTTTGTGTTTTGCAGATATTGTGTTTTATTTATTTTAATGTTTATATATTTTGAGAGAGAGAGTGCATGTGAGCAGGAGAGAGGAGAGAGGCAAAGAGAGAAAGAGAATCACAAGTAGGCTCCATGTTGACAGCACAGAGCCCTACATGGGAGGGCCTTGATCTCGAACCGTGATATCATGACCTGAGCCAAAATCAAGCATTGGACACTTAATTGAGTGAGCCACCCAGGTGCCCCAGATATTGCATTTTTTGGAAACTGAAGGTTTTATGGCAACCCTGTATTGCAGGTATTTCAAACATTTTTATTATATTTGTTATGGTAATGTGTGATCAGTGCTTGCAACTTGCTGAAAGCTCAGATTAACAGGTAAGGAATTTTTTAGCAATAAAGTATTTTTTAATTAAGGCATATACATTGTTTTTTTAGACAAAATATTATTGTACATTTAATAGACTACAGCATAGTAACAACGTAACTTTTATCTATACTGGGAAACCAAAAATTTCATTTGACTCACTTTATTACAATATTTCCTTTATTGTGGTCTGGAACTAAACTCAAAATCTACTGGGGCATGCCTGTACAAAGATTAAACAAATTAGTCCATGTGATAATAACAATAGCTAACACTTTTTGAGTACTTACCATGTGTCCATGTAAAACATTTAGAATATTAGCTGTTATTAATTCTGTGGCTTTTTTAGATGAAGGAACTCAGACTCCATGGTTTGAGTAGAGTTGCCTCAGGCTCTTGGAGACATCCATGGCCCTTGAGTTGGGAGGGTTGTCATTACAGCCACACTTGATGAAGATGCCTCAGGTAACATGTGGGGACAACAAGCTGTGTAATAGGCTGTTGGCTTCGAGGCCTGCTCAGAGTACTCTGTCTGTCTCCAGGTGTAGCCACCTTCTGTAAGGACAGTGCTACCCCCATGGCTGCTGAAGAAGGCCTCAGTGGCCTACTTGCCACTCAGAAGGGAGACGTGGGTTGCTATGGAAACATGGATGAATTCACCCAGGAGGAGCTTCGGGCTCTGGATAGTGAGGGCCGGGCCCTCCTCACACAGCACAAAATCCGGTAATAGCTCACATCCCTCTGTCATTGAGCACTGCTGCTTCTACTCGGAGTTTGATGATTCTGAGGCTTTCCTTAATAAACGTGTTGATCATGGAAAACTTCCTAAACTTGCCTTTCTGGGACTCTAGTTTATTTTTTTTTTTTTTAATGTTTTATTTATTTCTAGGAGAGAGAGAGAGAGACAGTGTGAGCAGGGGAGGGTCAGAGAGAGAGGGAGTCACAGACCGAAACAGGCTCCAGGCTCTGAGCTGGCAGTCAGCACAGAGCCCGATGCGGGGCTCGAACCCACGAACCGCGAGATCATGACCTAAGCGAAAGCCGGACGCTTAACCGACTAAGCCACCCAGGCACCCCTCTGGGACTCTAGTTCTAATTAGGCTACTCACTGTGTGACCTTGGGCAAATCATGTTCCTCTTTGAGCTTTGAGTTCCCCATCTCTACAATGGGGAACTGCAGGAGGTCCAGCTCTCTTATTACCCAGGCACCTCAAAAGCAACTTTGCAACTCATCACCCCCAAGAGTGCACTCTTTCTGGGTGTCCTATCATTGTGAATGGCAGCACCATCACCTGGTATACCTGGGTGTCATCATAGATGCCACTCTCTCTGCCTCAAATGTAGTCAGTCCCCAAGTTCTGTGCATGCCAGCTCATTCATGTTTTTCTATTGCCTTCTTCACATCCATCCCACAGACAACCATTAAGTGGAATCTACATGGTATAGGGAAGGAAGGCTTGGAAATGACCTTTTTGGTTGGGGGGGGTGTCTCTTCTCCCCAGCACATGGGAAGGGAAAGAGAAGACCTTGACCCTAATCAACGTGTACTGTCCCCATGCGGACCCTGGGAAACCTGAGCGGCTGGCGTTTAAGATGCGCTTCTATCGCTTGCTGCAGATCCGAGCAGAAGCCCTCCTGGCAGCTGGCAGGTATTGTAAACCTGGGCAGTACTTGAGCTTGTTCTAGATTCACAGCCCATTTAGGTGTCAAGCTTCATTGGAAGGGATGTGGGGTCCTTTGTCTTTTGAGTTCCTTTAAAGCCTAGATGGAGACACCAGCATGCCTACTGAATCGGCCCTGCTCTATACGAGCTGTGAGGACCAGGTAAAGTGATACAAATACGGGTTTTATTTTCAGATACCTCTGAGCATCTATTGTGGCTCCTTTTACCCACTATGAGCCCCAAGGTTATTTCTTGTTTTATTTTCTCTTTTGTTAATTGAATATATGAATTTCTATCTCACAGAATAGTTTTTTTTTTAATAGTTTATTGTCAAATTAGTTTCCACATAACACTCAGTGCTCATCCCCACAAGTGTCCTCCTCCATGCCCATCCCCCCCTCCCCCCACATCCATCAGTCCTCAGTTTTTGTCAGCATTCAAGAGTCTCTCATGGTTTGCTTCTCTCCCTTTCCCCCACCATTTCTGCCCTTCTTCTCCCCCTTGTTCCTCCGTCAAGTTCCTCCTAATCCTCCTATACGTGCAAACATATGATATTTGTCCTTCTCTGCCTGACTTATTTCGCTCAGCATAACACCCTCAAGGTCCATCCATGTTGCTACACAGGGCCAGATTTCATTGTTTCTCATTGCCATGTAGTATTCCATGGTATAGATAAACCACATCTTCTTGATCCATTCATCTCTCACAGAATAGTTTTAAGGATGAAATGAGATGAAGAAAAAGTGCCTGGAACCAAATGAAAAAGTCTTGACCCAGGGAAGGACAGGAAAGTGAGGGTGGGTTAGAGTAATTAAGGGATGCTTCCTAGAAGAAGTAGCACCTAAGCTCAACTTGGAAGGTCCAGAAAGATGCCATTAGGTAGAGACCAGTGAGATAATCATGTCAAATAGGGAATGATATCATCTTTGGAGATCAGAATTGGGTTAGTCAGGCATAAAATGTGGTAAGGTTATGGTAAGATTGGAGATGTAGGCTGCTACGCATTTCTGTGGGTTCCCACATTGGCCTCAAAGTAGGAAGTAGCCTATTTGTGCTCTTGGGCCCAGGGGAAAGTACATGGGCCAGAACTACCGCGTCCCTTTCTTGAATGTCTAGTTGATAATCCTACATCATGTTTTTCAGCCATGTGATCATTCTGGGTGACCTGAATACGGCCCACCGCCCCATTGACCACTGGGATGCAGTCAACCTGGTAAGGCTCTCCTAGGCCCCTTGCCTCACTTCTTTTATTTATTTTTTTTTTTTCTGATTGTGTTTCTGTTTAGCCAGCCAACCAATGCTGTATTTTGGGCCCAAGGATAGCTTCTTTCATGGAAAAGCAGAGCTTAGTTTGAAATACTATTCTCAAAGCACTGAGGATTATTCATTCATTCAGAAGACAGACATTACTGATCTTGCCCTTGGCTTGGTCCTGAGTCATGTGCTGGGGACTCAGTTACCAGTCATTACTAGCTCTTGGCCCCTCAGAGGTCTTAGCATGGTGGTGGGCTATGGACATAAGACCAGCCAATTACAGAAAGGTATCTTCAGGCTGAAGCAGAGATGGCAGGCCAGGAGTCTAGGGGTGCCTGGAGAAATGGGATTCCTGGGCCAGCCTAGACATCTGAAAATGGTTGGATTTTAAGATGAGTAGAACAGAGCTTTGGGATGGGGGAAGCAAAGCATTCTAGCATGAGCAGAGGCTTCAAGGTGAGGATTTGCCTGCTGTGCATGGTGAACTGCAAGTCCCATTCTTGTTAGGTGGTGACATGAGAAGGGAAGTGAGTGGCCGGAGATGAGGTTGGAGAGTCCTTTGGGAGCCATATTTCAAGGTCCTTGAACTCTGCATTGCCTTGATCATTTCTCTAATACCATACATGGTTTCTTGCTCATGAACCTTCAGTAAGTACCTCCTTGTTCCTTATGCAATACAGAGAAAACATCTAGGCTTGGCACTGAAGATTTTTTTCTGGTCTGTGCCATCTCCAATTCCATCCTCAGTACTCCTACACACTCCATCTACTGCACCCAGGTCATCTCCTCCCAGTCCATTGCAAAAATTATTCTTATTTTGGCTCTTCTCACTGTACCATTCTGTCTTTTTTTTCTTGTATGAACCTCTCATCTGAGTCTTTTAGGCTGATGGTTCTCACCCCCTGATAGCACACTAGAATGAGGAACTTTTATAAGAATAGCCATATCTTGGTGCCACCCAGACCAATTAAATCAGAATCTGTTGGGCATGGGGCCAGTGTAGCAGTATATTTTTTTTAATTAAAAAATTTTTTTTAACGTTTTATTTATTTCCGAGAGAGACAACGTGAGCAGGGGAGGGTCAGAGAGAGAGGGAGACGCAGAATCTGAAGCAAGCTCCAGGCTCTGAGCTAGCTGTCACAGAGCCGAATGTGGGGCTCGAACCCACAAACTGTGAGATCATGACCTGAGCCACCCAGGCCTCCCAATAGCAGTATGTTTTAACAGGTCCCAGGTTAATTTTATTGTACAGTCAAGCTTGACAACTACTTAATCTATAAGCCAGTTCCCAATTTGCCTCATAAGGGGACTGATGAGTGACTTATGCTGGCCTAGCCCAACTCAGCACTGGGCATGGCTCAAAGAAGAGGCTATAGGAAGATTCCTTGATTAGTTTGCAGAAGAGCCATATAAACGTAGATGTTGCTTTCAGCTGCAAAAATGAACAGAAATGAGATAATGAAAGAATGGTTGTGGTTGTGTGTGGTAGGGAAGAGATTGTACATTACAAAGTGTGAGCCTTCAGTCCCTCCCTACCTTATTCCTCATCAGGCATTTACTCAGTCTGTTCTTTCTCCTTCCTGAGATAGTTTTATATAACTTTATGCCTTTTCTTCTTAGTTCAGAACTATTGTAGATCTCAAAGTTATACCTCTTCTTCCTTCTGGGAAAAGAGAATTAATAGTACCAGGTCACATGACAAGCACAGTCTTTCTAAATAGTAGAATATGTCCACTTCCTAAAAGAATGGCTCTTTTAGTACCCCCCCCTTTTTTTAAAGTAGGTTCCATGCCCAATATGGGGGTTGAACTCAAGACCCTGAGATCAAGAGTCATATGTTCTACTGAATGAGCCAGCCAGGTGCCCTGGCTCTTTTAGTCTTCATCTCCCTAAATGGCACCATTATCTCCTTGGCTGCTCCAACCAGAAGCCTGGGAGTTGTGTTAGTATTGTTCTTTTCTATCCACCCCCTGTCCCACATTCAGTTGATCAGTGAGTACTGTTGATTTTAGTTCCAAATCATCTCTTAATTTCATTTTTCTTTGTATCCTCAGGCTCTACCCTAGTTTGAATGATTATGTTCTCTTGCTTAGATGGACTATGACTGTTATCCTACTGGTCTGCTGGCCCCCAGTCTGGTCTCCCCTCAAGTCTTTTGGGAGCACTGCTCCCTCTCTCCACAGGCCCATTACAGAGGCTGCCCTCTCAGTTTATAACACCCTCTGCCTAGGTTGCTCTTGGTCAGCCTTCACTTTCCAGCTCCAGATCACTTGAGTATGAGTTCAGGCTCCCACTTTGTCCCTAGCATCATACCTGGCAAGTAATCTGTGTTTTTTGAACATTTTTCATTGAGTGGGTGGGCAGGGGGATTGGATGGATGGATGAGCTGGGGATCAGAGCCAAAGGAAGTACTTAGGCATTGATTTGTGGAGCCCCTCAGCTGAGGAGTTGGTGGGGTAGCGGGAAGATGGTCTGTGAGGCCTTTGATACACACAAGATAAGCCAAATAGTTCCAGAGGGTTTAAATAGGAGGGTTTAACTCCTATTCCCAGCCCTACTTCCTAGAAGTAACCATTTTTAACTTCCTGCTTTCCATCCTTTTGGGAGCAGTTCTGAGAATTGCTTTTATTAAGTAAACAATAAGCTTTCAGATTTGGCATTTATGGATCAATACAAGGCAAATATAGTCTGATACATAAAGAAAAACAAATATGGGCTTTTAAATAGGTAAGGATGGAAATTGAATACCACCAGTTCTGGACTGTGTGACCCTGATTATTAGTCTTCTTTGGAACAATCACATTTTCTCATCTGAAAAATGAAGCAGTTGGTTTTAAGTCTCTTCCAGGTCTAGGCATCTAGTTTTGCTTCTGTCTTCATTCCTCTTTCCCTTTTACCAGGAATGTTTTGAAGAGGACCCAGGGCGCAAGTGGATGGATGGCTTGCTCAGTAGTCTGGGATGCCAGACTGGGTCCCCTGTAGGACCCTTCATCGATAGCTACCGCTGCTTCCAGCCGAAGCAGGAGGGGGCATTCACCTGCTGGTCAGCAGTCAGTGGTGCTCGCCATCTGAATTATGGCTCCCGGCTTGACTATGTGCTAGGTGACCGGACCCTGGTAATAGACACTTTCCAGGACTCCTTCCTACTGCCTGAAGTGATGGGCTCTGACCATTGCCCTGTGGGTGCAGTCTTGAGTGTGTCCTCTGTGCCAGCAAAAGAGTGCCCACCTCTGTGTACCCGCTTCCTCCCTGAGTTTGCAGGCATCCAGCTCAAGATCTTTCGCTTCCTAGTTCGTCACAAAGATCCTGTGTTCAAGCAATCAGCGCTGCGACTCAACAATAAAACCCAGGTACAGATGCACCAAAACAAAGCCCGTGTGCGCTCAACCAGGCCTCGGCCAAGTCAAGCTGGCTCCAGCAGAGGCCAAAAAAACCTGACAAGCTACTTTCAGCCATCTTCCAGCCATCCCCAAACTTCTCCTAACTTGGAACTTCCTAGTGTGGGTGCCCTCATGACCCCAAAGATTCCAGAAAAGGAAGTGATGGCCAAAGTGGTAGAGGGGCAGGCCAGTGCTTCAGAGGCCAAGGATGAGAAGGAGATATGGACCTCTTTTTGGAAGTCTGTGCTGGGGGGGCCCTTGCCCATGCCCCTCTGTGGGGGCCACAGGGAGCCATGTGTGAAGCGAACTGTGAAGAAGCCAGGACCCAACTTGGGTCGCCACTTCTATATGTGTGCCAGGCCCCAGGGTCCTCCCAGTGACCCTTCCTCCCGCTGCAACTTCTTTCTCTGGAGTAGGCCCAGCTGAATCAACCCAGGTCTAGGGATATCTATCATGGTCAACCCTGTACATAGTCAGGCCAGCTCCCTCCTAAGCTGCCTCTTCTCCCCCAAGACCTCTTCTTCTGCTTTCCTCAAGGACCCTTCCTTTCCTCTTTCTCTTTTCCTTCTTTAAGGCCTCTGTATCTTCTTCCTGCCTAGCTCCTCCTCATTGGTGAGCTACTTGTTTGTGCCATATTGGTGTGACCCAGTTCCCCAACGTGCTTCCCACTTTCCTGTCAGAAGTACACAGGAACCGATTGCCCCAGGAAGTTTATTTTAAACACCTTTCTTCTTGCTGACAAATATATTTGTGGCTAAATAAAGTCTGTTTTTATTTTAGCATACTATGTCGTGTACACAATTTGGATATGTTCCATGAAGTTGAGTCAGAGACATTATCTCAACACTGGGTTTGCCAGCTGCCTGTAGCCTGATGTTACAACTCCTAGGGAGAGGGAAGAAAGAGTGGTACTTACCATAAGGGTGCTCTGTTGTAATATGGGTTCCTTGCACTGCTGAGGTTGGGTCAGCAAGGGAGGTAGGTGTGGTGTATTAAAAGCTCAGGTGGATTTTGTAGTCTTAAACTGGCACTTCCCAACTGGTATGTTACACAGCTGCCACAAATGGATTATAGGGTGGAAAGAAAGGGCCCTAAAGTTGCCAAGCAGGGCACAAAGGTCAGGAGAAATTGCCTCCTAGGCATGTAGTATCATTAGTTCACCCGGGTGTGCCATGCAAATGTATTCTGTGTGCTATGGCCTGGAAAGATTGGGAGCGTTGTCTTGAAAAAGTTGCTTGCCATAGCTAAGCCTCTTTCCCACCTTGGATAATAGACCTGGTAAGTCCTGTTCTATAAGGTCCTGTGGAAAAGAAAGAAGACATCCATTCTCTCTGCTGGGTAATACCTCCAAAGTTTTGGGGAACTATTCCTTTTCTTCCAGACAGTTCAGTTAGGGCTGATTCTATCTCCTGACTTCAGGGACTACATGGGCCTACTGTGTCCAGGTCTACCAGTAAAGAGTCAGTCCCTAGATTTGCATCATGGCTCTGCCACTCATCTGAAGGAGTCAGATATGCAGTTTTCTGTCTTTAATAAAGGGCTACAAATGCTGCAGTTTGTTCTTTATTTTTAGACTTGTCAGCTAGAGGCACACAATAAAGCAGAAGACAGAGGAGGAGGCTCAGTCCCATGTGAAGTGCAGATGGGGTGGGGCTTTGAGGCAGCTGGCTTCTCAGGCATAGGTGGTGACATACTGGGGCCCCATGTTTCCAAAGTAGGAACGTTCCCATTCACTCATAAGCTCAAAGTGCACAGGCCTGTGACAGAAATTGCAGGCAGCCATAGACGCATCCTGGAGAGACAGCCCCACCTCATTCCAGGCTACCAGCAGCTTCTCTAAAAGGTAGTAGAGGGTGGGAAAGGAAAGAATTGGTTAGACTAAATCTTAATTCCCTTGTGTCACAATACAGATATGCCAAGATAATGATCCCCTCAAGCCTCTGAGATATCTTGGAGCCAGAAGTAACCTCTTCTGTTTGCTCTATTGTGTGCTATGAATGTTACCATTTGTGGGTGGGTGTTGTAATGTATAAAAGATTGGGAAGCACTTATTTGACACAACTTAAAGCTGTACTAGCCTGGCTAGGATCATTCCGTACGTAAGTACAGGAAATGCTGTGGCCCAAGAAGTGAATCCATCTGCTTGGAAACTCAGCCTGATGAAGATAACACTGACAGTAATCCTACAGTGTCATCATTGTGACCTAGGAGCCTGGGGCAGAGGGTGTTCCTGGAGTGAGTGGGAACCTAGAGGAGAAAACCTGACCCTGTTGTTGGAAGTGCCTCATGTGTGTGCCAGGGCTCTGTCCTTGGATTTGTTTTTATGCTTAATCCCTGGGAGATCTTGTCTAGTCTCATGGTTTTTAAATGCTGAAAATTCTGAACTTTTCATCTTGGCCCAGACCCTTCTGAATTCTAGACTTTTATATCCAATTTTCTTTCTATATCTCCACCTGGATGTCTGATAAGCATTTCTCACTTCATATGAACACAATTGAGCTAATGATCTCGCTACCTTCCATCAAGTCTACTCTAATTTCAAACTTAACCTATCTCGCAGTTGATTTCAATTCCAGTCGCTCAGTTGAAAAATTTTAGAGCCATCCTTTATTTTTCTCTTTTTCTCCTACCACACATCCAATCTATTAGCAAGTAACTATTGGCTTCACCTTCAAAACTTTTTCATCACCTTTAATGCCATCATCAGGTCTGAGGCACTATCCTTTCTTACCTGGATTATTACAGTAGCCCCCAAATGGATCTCCGCTTCCTCTCAGTCTCCCTTTCAGTCTATTTTCAACATGGAAGTTAGACCAATTCTGTTAAAACCTGAATCAGCTATGTCACTCATCTGTTCAAATCCTTCAAAAGACTGTCTATTTCAGAGTTAAAGCCAAAATCCTTCCACTGGACTAAAGTATCCTACACAGTCTGGCCTCACATTTTTGCCTCTTACGCCACTCCATCCACACTCATCTCTTTATTGTTCCTCAAGTACAGAGGAAATACTCCTGTGATTGGTTCTTCCCTGCCTTATGTTGTTCCATATGCCTGGGATGACCTTTCCTTTGATGTCTACCCAGCTAATTCATTCACCTCCTTCATAGCTTTGTTCAAGTGTCACCTCAATGATTTCTACCCTTAAAACTCTAATGCTACAAACCTACAAACTAATTTCTCCCCAGTAGCACTTCCTATCCCCTTATCCTACTGTTTTTTCCATAACACTTAAAGCTACCATGCTGTAATGCATTATTTATATTTTAAAGTTTTTGGACTATCTCCTTCCACTAGAATATTATCTCCAGAGGGATATTTTGCATATTTGTTTACTGCTGTATCCCCAGCACCTAGAACAGTGTCTGGCACACAGTACATACTCCCATACTCAATAAATATTTGTTGAAAGAATAAGTGAAAGATGACTGATTTAAGTCTAGAAGATAAAGGAAATAAGCCAGAGGGAAAAGTGAAGGAGGGCATTCCAATTAAAAAGGAGCATAATTGGCAAAATACCAGAGGTAAGAAAGCAGAACTAAATGAGAGAACTAAAAATCACTCAGTGTAACTGGAGAAATAAAAGGAGTGTGGAAAAAAAGTGAGGACATAGAGATCACCATGTTGAAGGCATTGAAGGTCATGCCAAGGAGCTTCAACTGTTCCACATGCCAGTGGTTTCCAAATTTTGGATTTTACATTCTATCAGTA
>NW_027528588.1:26087-26391 GCF_008692635.1 Crocuta crocuta
ATTTATGCCTGATTTCCTATTTTTAAGATATAAAAGGTAAACACAAAATTCTAATAATCCCTCTAATCCTATGGATTATCTTGCATACCTCACATTGGAGACCACTGCTCTAGTCTAGGCAAATAGGAAACATGAAGAGGTTTAAGCAAGGGAAGTATATAGTCCGATGTTTAGAAAAACCCCTCTGATGGTCATTATGGAGAAGAAATTAGAAGGGATCAAGAGAGAAGCAGGATAATTAGGAAAAAAATCACACTGACATATATTCATAAACAGGCACCAGAGGGGAAAAGAAACAGATTTG
>NW_027528588.1:26533-26736 GCF_008692635.1 Crocuta crocuta
ATGGTAGATTTTTCTCATATGTGTTTATTGCAAAAGCTCAGCATAAATGGATACTCAGAGAACCAAGACTACTGAGGAATCTATAATTGAAGCCAAGAGCAATTTAGAGAAGTGAGCAAAAGGTCCAGGAGTCTGGATCATCAGCTGAGGTAGTAGATGTGGTTATGACCATGGAGGTAGAGACAGAATTCCCACTTCAAATC
>NW_027528588.1:26810-28685 GCF_008692635.1 Crocuta crocuta
AATGTTTAGAACAGTGTTTGGCACATGTAAGTACTTAATAGATGTTGGCTAACATATTTGATGTTTTTAAAGAATGAATGGCACCTAACTATCTTGTCTTCCTTGAGCTCTCATACTGCTTATGCTCCAGACATACAGAATGACTGTTGCCAATGTATGTCCTCTGTTTTCCTATCTCTAGGTCCTTGCTCATGGAATTTCCTTATTCTGGAATATCCTTACACTATACCACGTGTACTTAAAGGTGCAGCACAAGGACTTTCTCACCCTCAAAGCTTTCCTAACTTCATGCTTCCTACTTTATCTAGCCATAAGTGATCACTCTCCCTCCAGCTCCCAGAGCACTAGAGCTCATCATACTGGGCCAGTACTGTCTATGTCTATCTCCTTTACTAGACCATCACCTGTATATTCATCTTTTACCCAGAAGACTTGGAATACACATCTGCTCTATGCTGGACCCTGTGCTAAACACTGCACCCAATGGGAATCCAGTAAACTTTAGGTGGATGGACTAAACTGGCATCATTCAGGATAAAATCCAACCTACTCAGTAGTTCTACAAGCCTTTTAATTCAGTCTCTGTGTTGTGTTGTCTTTGTAGACTCATAGATTGACACTACCCTCCTCCACTTCATTCCTATTACCCTACATTCCAGTAACACCTACTTATTGTTCTTGATATATCTCAGGCTGCTTCACACTATTCTTGCCTTTATTCATGCTCTTCCCTCTGCTAGGAATACCACTTCCACACTCTCTTTCTTTTCTTGGTCCAATACCACTCACCTGTAAGACTCAGCTCAGATGTTACCTCCACTAAGAAGCCTGTCTTGAATCTTACATGTTGGGTCAGGCCCCTCCTTTCTGCTCCCACAACTCCCTGATGCAGTCTTTGTTGAAATTTGATCACCCTTAAGGTCATTGTTTGTGTCCACTAGGGCTCAATTGAACTGGGACCCTATGTGTCTATTTCTCATCCATTTATTACCCTAGTAATAATGCTATAGACACCCATATTGAGCACTTACCCACAAAGTCATCCATCATCTGAGGGCTATGGTGGGGGGAGGGTGCTAGGCGCAGCAGCTCTTCACCTCGGGGGACAGTTGGGTAGTTGATGGCCTGCACATAGATACCATGCTTGGAGAGCAGGAGATCACAGATCTTGCTGTTCAGTGCTGCATCACCCACCTGGGCTCAGGAGAAAACCTTGTCAGTATCTGTTAACCTAATAACTAGTTCCATTAAGCAGGTAGAGGGAGCCAGATGAACAAACATCACTGAATTTTGGGACAGTTTTTTTTTTTTCCCTTAAGGGGCTTATAGTGGCAGCTCCAGAATTTCTATTAAGGAGTTTCTCAGAGGCAGCAATTAAATGTGAAGGGGTGGGGATGGAGGTGGTGCTAAGTACCTTGTCTTGAAGCTGTTTGCAGAGCTAGCACACTTGTTTTACCTAGATGGTATGTTAATTTGCGGTGGTTCGGGGTAAGAAGATAACACCCGACCCCCTGCAAGCTACCTCTGTGGTGCTTTCTTTGGGTTAATTAAAAAATATATATATCAAAATAGTCTTTCTCAATATCCCCAATATTTCCCAATATCCCCCAAAAAGAATATTGGGTTAGCCCAAGGAGCAGTGACTATTTTTTCCCATCCATAAAACAGTCACATAAAAAGTATCCTTACCACATCCTGACATACTGACACCTACAAATAGATGTGTTTTAAGAAAGAAGTAGCAATTCATTTCTGAAGGCAGTAAATTCTTAAACATAGTTGGGAATCCAAAATAGCACCTTGTCCCATGATTTTTTTTATTTTCTGGCTTAATTTTTTTACTTCAATTCTTATTAAGAAATGTTTCATGTCTTG
>NW_027528588.1:28850-30346 GCF_008692635.1 Crocuta crocuta
ACTGTTTTATATATACATATATACACATTTAAAAACTTCAAACAAATTCCTCACAAAATGATACCTTCTCTATGCTTGATGTATTCCAACATTTTCTATTCTGTTTTTTTTTTTAATTTTTAATGCTAGTCATAACATACTAAACTGATTTTCTGACCCACTAATGGTCTTGGTCCATAATTTCAAAAACACTGGATTATAGGTCTTATGTACCCAATATTGGGTCAGGACAGTCTAATAATCATGAGATAATAGCTAATGCAAAAGAAGTGGTTAATCCAGAATGGCTGATAATTTTTCAAAAATGTAACAAAGATCCAAATAAGGAGAGTAGGAAAGCAAAGAGTTGATGAGAGGAGCAGGTGTTGGTTTGCTGGGTGTGGAAAGGCTTCCAGAAGAGATAAGTGAGTAGGGCAATGGTCAGGGTGGGACTCTCACCCGAATGGGGATGATGTGGCTGGGGCAGGGAATGATGGGAAGGCCCCTGTCCATTAGTAGCTGGCGCATGTGCTTGACATTTCGCTGGTGGGCTCGCCTCAGGGCTTGGCCTTCCTCTCCCTTGAGCAGTCTCACAGATTCCAGAGCTCCAGAGAGCACCATGGGAGGCAGTGAGGTGGTGAAGATGAAGCCAGCAGCATAGGAGCGTATCATGTCCACCAAGTCACAGGTGCTGGCGATGTAGCCCCCCACACAGCCAAAGGCCTTGCCTGGAGACAAGGAGAAGGATATGCACAGAGACCATCATTAGTCTCTAGAGGAACAGGATCAAGTCCAGATAACACAAGGATGTGCACCAGAAGCTGGAGTTCCAGACTCCTTTCTCAGGCCTCTGCTTATCTCTCTTGTCCATGACAAGACAGACAGCTGATAATTCTGCTGCTTTGAGATAGGACTTTCAAGGTCTGCCATATGCAGGGACTAGATAGGCAGGAACTGGGTGGGGATCTTTAGCTGGCTAGGCCCAAAAGTGGAACTAAGGTGAAATTTGGAGCAGGAGTAGGGGAGGAATATAGAACCACAACTCTTCATGTACTGACTGGAATCTGGATATTTGGCCCAGGTTAGGGTTTTTCTCAAAAAACCCTCCCAGACTTTGTCAGCATCTCTGCAGTGGGGTGGGGGTGGAAGGAGAGAATCCAGGAGTTCCATAGCCTGAAGCTGTGGATTCTACCCAAATATCTTTTACAGTTTTGGAGAGGAGGAAGGAAAAGGTCTTACAGGGGCCTCCTTTCTGGATTATATATAAAGGGAGCCCAAGGTACTCACTCACCAAGAGTTCCAGAGACGATGTCAATCTTGTGCATGACTCCATCACGCTCCCCAATTCCAGCACCCCGGGACCCATATAGTCCTACAGCATGAACCTCATCTACGAAAGTCAGAGCCCCATACTGGTGAGCCACATCACACAACTCCTCAAGGGGACAGATGGCACCTGAGAAAATAAAGATAGGAGATCACATCCCTTCCCCAGCTCCATCTCCAGTATGAAATTT
>NW_027528588.1:30552-37161 GCF_008692635.1 Crocuta crocuta
AATCTGCAGTATGAAATTTGTGACCTATAACTACTTTGGATTGGAAAAGGATGAGGGTGTGTATACTCAGTTGGGACTATTTCAAACCTCTTTAAATGTGTTGAATGCTTCCAACTCATTCCCATTCAAAAGGTGTGGTGTGGTGTGGTGGTGTGGTGGTGGTGGTGGCGGTGGTGGTGGTGGTGTGTGTGTGTGTGTGTGTGTGTGTGTGTGTGTGTTACTCCTAGTTTGCTATCAAAACTTACCTCTCTATCTTCCCATTTTTTACTTCTGACAGTATCTGTCCTGTTGTTTAAAGCATTTCCCAGCCTCATTCTATTTTTTTCCCTCCTACATCTGTGTATTTTCACTTAGGGTTGCACTGGCCCATATGATGCCTTTAATAAATTAAAAGCAATGTTTTGCTCTAGGTTAATTCAGTCCTGATTTCAGATCCAACTCATCCACTCAGATTCCAACTCATATTGGAATCCCTGTCAATATCTTTATACTTCACTGGTCCTCCCTGTTTCTATCTTCTGGATTTCTGTCACTATCTGTTTTTCATAGCCATTTCCATTGTTATTTTTATGTCTCCATTTTTCTGTCTCTGCTTTTGTTTTTTCTCTCTCCTCTCTTCTTCTTCTTTTTCTTTTTTGCCTTCCCTCCCTCCCCTTCCTCCCTAACTTACTTTCTCACTGTTTGTGTCCCTTCTATCTCTTTCTGCTTCAGACTTTATTTCTCTGTACTTTTCTGTCTCTGAGTTTCTCTGTGCCTCTGTCTCTTTGTCTTTTCTGTGTCTCTATGGGATTGAATTTCTCTCACTTATGTCAATACTGTTATCTGGGGGCACCCTCCCANATTGAATGAAAGAGAATTAGAAGTATTCTGTATGTTCCTTGCTATTTTTCATACAGATTTACCATTTTCCCATGTTATTTTAGCCATCTTCTATGCTGATAGTTGTTTATAAGGTCTTCAAATGGCAGTGAATCTCATATATAGACTTTGTGGCCACTCTGCATATACAGGAACTCATACATTCTGTCTTTCCCCATCTGGAAAATGCTGAGGTGCAGGGAGTTGGAATACAGAAGAAAGTTCTTAAGGTGAAAACGGGCTCCAAACCAGGATTAAAGAGTGTGAGCAACTCTTGGGACAACATGAGGGAAGAAAATCACAGCAGGTGGAACTCGAGATAAAGAGTAAGATGTCTCAAGCATCATTTCAATGGGAGAAATTTAGCCCTAGAATTGATAGTTTAAGCAATTTCCACCAACAAAATAAGGAGCCACTCATTTGCAAATGTAAGGAAGTTAAATGATACCAAAATTGTTTCCACTAAAGACAATGAATTAGACTAGTTTCAGCAGTGGAAATATAATCATGAGATAGTTTTACTTTATTGCTAGTTGTAGAACTGTGCAGTGGGCACAACAATAAGTTCTTCACATATATCAACTAAATTCTCACAGATACTCTATTATAACCTCCATTTTACAAATAAAGCAACATACGGAGAGCAATTAAGAAAATCGCCCAAGCTATTAAGTTGTCATGTTGGGATCTGAACATGAATAGTCTGGTTCCATTGTCTGAGCATCATGGTTACATGATGCTGATGGCACTTACATTGGCTAAATCGGGTAATACTATGGATTCTCCTTTGTTTCAGTTGGATAAACAACAGATTGAAATGAAGTGAGTACATCTTTCTTTAATAAATCTAGAAGGTGATGCCTAAAACACATGATTTCTACTGAAGAAAGGTAGCAATAGAATAATTTGGGCATTGTTTAAGTTGGGGGAAGAGCAGAGGAAGGAGGGTAGAGGTCATTGATTTCTACTTAGATCATAATAAATGGGAAGACTTCCATTGTCTCTAGTTCTTGCAACCAAATATTTTATGCTGGGGAAAACTGAGACTCAGGGAGTTAAAGAATTACTAAAGACCGTAGAACCAGTAAGTGCCAGAGGTGGGATTTGAGCCCAAATCTGTCTCACTTGAAAACAAGTTTTGATTCCAATGCTTCATATTGGATCTTGAAAAAACTCCCAGCCAATGGTTTGTAAAATTTTTCATTACAGAAACCAGACACTTGGATGACTGATACACACATCATTTCTAAGGAGGGAGTGTTGTGTGAAGGAATTGGAATCATATGTCCTTGGTGAAAATACTTTGGCACCAATTTACTGATCCAACCAAGACAAGCTGAGTGCTGTCTCTGAACTTCAGTTTCTTAACCTGTAAGATCAGTATCATAGCTGCCTCCATCCTTTGGCATATACTGGCTATATGACCTTGGGCAAGTTATTTAACTTGTTTGTGTCTCAGTTTCCTCATGTAAAAAAATAGAAATAATAATAACACCTACCTCATAGAATTGTTTTGAAGATTAAGTGAATTAATACATGTAAAATACTATAATTTTTCTTGAGATATAAAAATTTCTATACATGTCAGCTATTATCATTATCATCATGGTTTTTGCTATATACATACCATCCATGGAGTGAACAGTCTCAAAGGCCACAATTTTAGGTGTATTAGGGTTGGACTCCTTTAGAAGTTTCTTCAGGTGGTCAGGGTCATTGTGCCTGAAGACAAACTTGGCTGCTCCACTGTTGCGGATACCTTGGATCATTGAAGCATGATTGCCTGCATCTGAGTAAATCTCACACCCTGAAGAACCAGAGGCATATTTCTTAAGCTTCTGTTCTAGTATTTCCACTTCAATCTCAGGATTGACCTGACAGGAGCAGAGAGCCAACCTTCTCTCCCTTTGAAGATCCTGCTCTGCTTCCTTCTCCCCTGGAAGTCTTTTTGACACCTCTTCCTCCCTTGAAAGAACTACCCTGCCTGAAATTTTGACACCTATGCCCTTCCCTTCAGTCCATTCTAACTCTGATTTGGCACTGACTATCTTGGTTTGGAGGAAATTTTAATTTCCCAAGAAGCCCTAGAGTTTCTTGAGGGCAGGGTCAAAATATATAAAATCAAAATACATAAAATCAGGCCTTGGAAAGGAGTTTATCCCAGGGAATTCTTGTTTATTTGGACTGATACTAGATTCTTCCTGGTTTAGATGAAATACCACATCCTTCAGGTAGCATCTCTCTGCTTATAGTTACAGGGTGGATACTTATCACATTTTCAGTTTGAATCATAAGCTCATGGCATGTCAGAGCAGAACAGAATATTAGTGAACATGGAATCCAGGTCCTTAACTGTACAAGTGAGGAAGCTAAAGTCTGGAGAAAGGTTTTCCTTTCTCTATAACCTGAGGAATGCAGAGTTTTTCACTGAACAAATATGCGAGGTCAGATAGAGGTGGGAAATTGATGGATGGAATTTATTCTTGGCTCCCCCAAAATTGCACTGACATCAAGGAACTATGGCCTTCCATTAGAGTAAGGGAACACTTCTAACTGAGGAAATTAAGCATGACTTCCTAGAGGATGTGCCATGAAGAAAAGTAGACTGGGAGTTTCTTGAGATAAGGAGTCAGAAATTTTTATTGTTGTTAATGCAAGAATATGTTATTTGAAGGGCACATTATATACTGTAGTTCCAATGAGTTAAGCATATGGTTATTCCCGTATGCTTCTACAAATACCTTTACAAACACATATCTTAGTGAAAGATGTTCCTTGAAAGACACATTATACACAGTATAGTTTAATGAGTTAAGTATGTGGATATTCCCATCTGCTTCTACACATAAGTTTATGGACACTTATATGTCAATAAAAGATATTATTTGTAGTTTTGATTTGTATTTCCCTGTAATCAGTGATGTTGAGCATTTTTTCATGTGAATGTTGGCAATCTGTATGTCTTCTTCGGAAAAATGGCTCATGTCTCCTGCCCAGTTTTAATTGGATTAATCATTTTGGGGGTATTGAATTTTATAAGTTCTTTATATATTTTGTATACTAACCCTTTATCAGATATGTCATTTGCAAATATCTTCTCCTATCCCATAGGTTGCCTTTTAGTTTTGTTGATTATAAAGTACCAAAACTGAAACAGGAAGAAATAGAAAACTTGAACAGACTGATGACTAGCAAAGAAATTGAGTCAGTAATCAAAAAATTCCCAACAGATCAAAGTCCAGGGCTACATGGCTTCACACGCAAATTCTACCAAACATTTAAAGAAGAGTTTTTTTATTTCCAAAAAATAGAAAAGGAAGGAAAACTTCCAAATTCATTCTATGCATCCAGCATTACTCTGATACCAAAACAAGATAAAGACTCCATTAAAAAGGAGAAATACAGGCCAGTATCCCCGATGAATATAGATGCAAAGATTCTCAATAAAATACCAGCAAACCAAATCCAGCAAATAGTTTTAAAAGTAATTCACTATGATCAAATGGGACTTATTTCTGGTTTGCAAGGGTGGTTTGATATTCTCAAATCAATCAATGTGATATACCACATCAATAATAGAAAGGATAAGAATCATATGATCATTTCAATAGATGCAGAAAAAAGCATTTGACAAAGTACAACATCCACTGATGATAGAAACCATCAACAAAGTAGGTTTAGAGAGAACATATCCCAACATAATAAAGGCCACATATGAATAACCCACAGCAAATATCATCCTCAGTGGGGAAAAACTGAGAGCTTTTCCTGTATGGTCAGGAACAAGACAGGGATGTCCACTCTTGCCATTCTTATTCAACATAGTACTAGAAGTCCTAGTCACACCAATGAGACAACAGAAAGAAATTAAAGGAATCCAAATCAGTAAGGAAGAAGTAAATCTTTCACTATTTGCAAATGACATATAGAAAACTGAAAGTACTCTGCTAAAAAACTGCTTAGAACTGATAAATGAATTCAGTAAAGTCACAAGATCTGTTGCGTTTCCATACACCAATAATGCAGCAGCAGAAAGAGAAATTAAGGAATCAATCCTATTTATAATTGCACCAGAAACAATAAGATACCTAGGAATAAACCTAACCAAAGAGATGAAATATCTGTATTCTGAAAAGTATAGAACACTGATGAAAGAAATTGAAGAGGACACAAAGAAATAAAAGACATTCCATGCTCATGGATTGGAAGAACAAATATTGTTAAAATATCTATACTACCCAAAACAATCTACATATTTAATGCAATCCTTATCAAAATACCACCAGCATTTTCACAGAGCTAGAACAAACAATTCTAAAATGTGTATGGAACCACGAAAGACCTCAAATAGCTAAAGCAACCTTGAAAATGAAAAGCAGGGGCACCTGGGTGGCTCAGTTGTTTGAGTGCCCAATTTCAGCTCAGGTCATGATCTCATGGTTTGTGAGTCTGAGCCCTGCATCAGGCTTGCTGCTTTCAGCACAGAGCCCCACTTCGAATCCTCTGTCCTCTGCTCCTCTCTCTGCCCCTCCCCTGCTCACACTCTCTCTTTCAAAAACGAATAAACATTTATTTTAATAAAAAGAAAAGAAAAGCTGGAAGTATCACAATTCTGGACTTCAAGTTATATTGCAAAGCTATAGTGACCAAAACAGTATGGTACTGGCACAAAAATAAACACATAGACTAATGAAACAGAATAGAAACCCCGGAAATGATCCCAGAACTGTTTGGTAAATTAATCTTCAATAAAACATGAAAGAATATCCAATGGGAAAAAGTCTCTTAAAGAAATGATGTTGGGAAAACTGGACAGCAACATGCAAAACAATGAAACTAGACCACTTTCTTACACCACACATAAAAATAAGTTCACAATGGATTAAAGGTGTAAATGTGATACCCAAAACCCTAAAAATCCTAAAGGAGAACACAGGCAGTAATCTCTGACATTGGGTGTAGATTCTTACTAGATGTTTACTGAGGCAATGGAAACAAAAGCAAAGATAAACTATTGGGACTTGATCAGAATAAAAAGCTTATGCACAGGGAAGGAAACGATCAACAAAACTAAAAGGAATCACATATATATTATCTTTCTGTCTCTGGTACTTAGTATAAGGCTAAGTATACAGTAGATGCTGAGTAAACATTTCTTGAATGAACAGATGGATAAACAAATTACTTATTTATAAGTGAGTAAATAAATATGTTACTGAATGAAAGAGTGAGAGGAGAGGAATCAAAAGATAAGGCTGAAGAGGTAGAATGAAGCTAGATTTTTGAGGACGTTAGAAGCCAGGATAAAAAGTTTGGGTTTGGTCCTAAGGACAATAGGAATATACTAAAGGGTTTTTGGCAGAGGGGTAATGAAGATAGGTTTGCATTTAAAAAATATTATTCTGACTGCCACGAAGAAAAGAATACAAGAGGGCAAAGGTGAAATCAAGAAAATGATGTTGGTTTAGGCTAGGATGGTGGCAGTAGAAATGGAAAGAAGTTGAATTCTAATGATTGAAGAGGAGGAGGTTCACTGAAAAAATTCCCAAAGAGGTTGGGTTTGGTTGGGGTTATGTGTGATCTCAGAAAAAAAGTTTCTGAGAAGTAGTGGAGATGTTTACATGTTTACAGTGTGCAGAAGAATCAACAGGAAGTAAGGAAGTAGATAACAAGTGTGGAGACTTCTCTCAAGTAGTTTTTCTGTTATAGGGAAGAGAGAGATAGGCCAGTAGCTAGAGACTGATGAGAGGA
>NW_027528588.1:37418-40334 GCF_008692635.1 Crocuta crocuta
AACATTTTTAAAGAGGAGAGGTTGAAGACACAAGAAGGAGAGAAGGAAGTGATAGATCAAGGTTCCTGAGGAGGCAGAGGGGCATGAGACACAGAACACCAGAAAAAGGATTAGTCAACAAGAAAAGGGGCCGTCTGGGTGGCTCTGTCAGTTAAGCGTCTGACTTCGGCTCAGGTCATGATCTCATGGTTCGTGAGTTTGACTCCGCATCGGGTTCTGTGCTGACAGCTCAGAGCCTGGAGCCTGCTTCAGATTCTGTGTCTCCCTTTCTCTCTGCCCTTCCTCTGCTCATTCTCTCTCTCTCTCTCTCTCAAAAATAAAAACATTTTAAAAAAACAAGAAAAAGGCACTTCTTTAATTGTGGCAGGAGAGAAAGAGTGAAGAGAGGACGTGTGGGGATGTTTGAGTTTGTAGGTAGTTTTTGTCAAGGAGTTGAGGACATCTCTACCTGGAGACTTCTGTTGTCGGTGAGGAAAGAGGTGAAGTCATTTGCTATGGGTGAGGGTGAGGTGGAAGTGTGGGAAGGCTGATAAGAATGGGGGACTTGCAAAACTGCTTGGGAGACTTAGAGGACTGAGCATGGAACCAGAATTGCCAGACAGCATAGAGGTCCTGGTAAAGGTTGAGTACCATGAATTTTTAGTGGTTCCCATCTGAGAAATTATATACACCTAGTATTGGTAAGGAAAAGGTGGAGAGTTATATTCATCTGTGGTTGGAGCTGTGATGGAATGACAAGAGCCATATGAGTCGAGGACATTATTAACTAGAGAGTGGGAGATTGGGAAGATTAGGTCCAGATGGGATCCACTAGGATTGGCTTTAGGAAGAAGAGATGTGCCTTCAAGTTGTAAAATGAAAGAATGAAAGAAGCACAGATAAAAATTAGATACGTTTGTAGGTTTGGTGGCTGTAAGTTAAAAGAGTTTCTGTCTGGGGGCTTCTGTTTTCTTTGCGATGTGAGATGTGATGCTATTTGCCAAGAGTGAAGGAAGAGATAGTCATAGGTTTTAAAAGAGAGAATAAAGCTTGAAAAAAAAGCTAGTACGGAGATATAAAAGGACTGTTTATGAGTGTTAAGAGCCCAGTTGATTTGGGAGGTGATAAATTTATCGTGTCACCCATCTGTGAGGTTGGGCACTAGTATTATTACTACTCTGTAGTAGTCTTCAGCCTAAGTGAAGAAGGGGAGGAATGAGAGGGATACAGTCATCCAGTGTTGAGGATACACAAAGTGGGTAAGAAGGAATGGCAATGGGAGCAAATGAACTCAGAACAGAAAGAAAAGTTGATGAAGGCAGTGAGGCTTCATGCTGTAGTGCAGGATACCAACAATAACAGAACCCAGGCCCCAGGCTTACCTGGAAGGATCTTTGCCAGGGTGAAGAGAGTAGAGTCATTGGCCACAAAGCAGGAAGAGAAGAGTAGGGCTGCACCTTTTTGGTGCAGCTCAGCCAGCTCCTGCTCCAGCTCCACATGAAACTTACTGGTACCTGAGATATTGCGGGTACCACCAGCTCCAGCTCCGTGACGCTGCAGAGTCTCCCTGACCAGGAGAAAACAGAGGGAAGACAAGGGGGCGGGGGGGACTTGTCAAGCGCTGAGGAACTGAGCAGTTTTCTCTTCATTGATTGAGATCAGTGTTGACTTAGTGATCCTTATGAGCTGTGTCCTATGTAATCAAGTTGAGGCCAGGATAGAGAAAATGAGGAGACATGGGTCCTCCTTCTCAGGCTGATGGCACTCAGGGATGGAGGGAGAAGCTAGGTTGAATCTGAACAGCTTGGAAAACCTTCTAGATGAGATCACATACTATGTCTGGCAATACTCATTCTGTAACCAGAATAAGAGCTCATGGAAAGTGGGCCTTGCTTGGTCTTCCATCTTTTCCTCATAAAACTGGACAATCAAGACTTTGTAAATCATGGTTTGTTGGCTGACATGGTTCATATCTGAAGATTAGAGATGCTAGAAGACCATAAACAAAAGGGTTGGTAGGTGGAACACAGGTTTCCACTGCCAGTTCTGCCTTTCCCATGTTGGCTTTGATTCTTCTCTGTATGTGTTCCCACAGCTCATGACCCAGATCTTACTACTCACTGTGTAGCTTGCAAAACCCGAGGGTGTCGGCTCATGCCTAGATAATCATTACTGCACCAGACAGACACATCCTTTGAGGCCACAGAGGCCTCAGAAAAGTGTTGGGCAAACGGGTATGCATCAGCCCAGCGGTTTACAGTCTTGAACACACGGTAGGTGTGGTCCTGTTTCTTCTCCATGATCTTGTGCCTGAAAAACTGGTCATAACCAAAAACATGGTTCCCTGCAGAAGTAGAGATGGAGATGAAAATAATTCATTTTAAATTACTTCCGGATTAGTCAATATTTTATTTGTGCTGTTGATTTTGAGTTCTCCAGTTCTCTATTTATTCATTTATTTGATCAGTCATTAACTTACTGAGCCACAGTAACTCTCCACTACTTCATTCAAGTATCCCTTTGGTTACTCACTTGCTTATTCACTCAGTAAATTATTCATACATTCACTCGGGCTGCCTACCCCTGGCATGGCCTCCTCTCTTTTTCTAAGGTTAGTGTCTTAGCCTTCTTACTGAAATCACTACTTCTAGTTTCAGTAAAAAGAGTTTCGACAGATACGGTTTCTAGTCATTTCTCCGCCACTTCTTAGTTATGTGACCTTGAGCAAGTCATAAATCCTCTCTTAGTTTTAATCTCCTCATCTGTAGAATGGGGCTAATAATACCTACTTGCAGAATCGTGAGCATTTGATGACAAACAGAATGTAATACACTCAAACTAATATCTGGTACATAGTAGTATTATTACAATTATAGTAGTAGTAGTAGTAGTAATAGCAATAGTAATAGCTAATATTTAATTATATTATTATAACCA
>NW_027528588.1:40397-41910 GCF_008692635.1 Crocuta crocuta
CCTATTATAGGTAATGCCTTCTTTTAGGGACGTTATAAATATTATTTCACATATTCCTCACAACAGCCCTGGGTGGAGAGGTTTCTTTTTATTTTTTAATGTTTATTTTTGAGAGTGAGAGAGAGAGAAAGACAGAGCGGGGGAAGGGCAGAGAGAGAGAGAGAAGGAGAGCTGAAATCCGAAACATGTTCCAGGCCCTCAGCTGTCAGCACAGAGCCCAATGCGGGACTCAAACTCAGGAACCACGAGATCATAACCTGAGCCAAAGTCAGACACTTAACCAACTGAGCCACCCAGATGTCCCTGGATAGTCTGATTTTCAATTTTACAGATGAGGAAATGGAGACATAGATAGGTTAGGTAATTTGACCAAGGTTATGCAGCAAGTAAGTGACCTACAAGTATATGACCTAGAGTTTACTTTTTTAAACTGCTACTACTACAAAATGGAGCAATACTATTTTCAGGATAAATGGACATAATGTATGTCAAAATATTTGTTAAACTCTAGAACTCTATACATGAGACAGAAATCATGATTGTTGCAGATGACCACTTACATGGTAGGGATGTAAGTTGGTAACATCTTTGCTGTAGGGATGTTTGGAAAAGAGTTTTTAAAATGCAAATGCTGACATATTTAGAGAAATATTTGTAGCATTTTTAACAGAAAAAATGATTGATACCCAGAACTTCTTTTTTATTCTTTTTTATTTTTTGAAGTTTATTTATTTATTGTGAGAGAGGGGGAGGGGCAGAAAGAGAGAGAGAGAGAGGGAGAGAGAATCCCAAGCAGACTCCAAGCTGTCAGTGCAGAGCCTGATGCTGAGCTCAATCCCATGAACTGGGGGATCATGACCTGAACTGAAATCAAGAATCCCATGCTTAACCAACTGAGCCACCCAGGTGCCCCCAGAACTTATTTTTTAAAAACTCTGAAAAATTACTACGAAAACTTTTCAAACTAATAGAAAAATGGCAAAGAATATAAATAGAAAATTCAATAAATGTAGAAGAGGATGCTTGATCAAGGAAAATCAAACTGTAAAATCAAAATTTCACCCATATAGATAACGATTTAAAAGTTTGATAATATCGAGTGCTGGCAAGAGTATGAGAATATGGATACTCTCTTTGATAACTGGTATGCCCCTTAGAAGCACTAATTGACAATATTTATTAATATTGAAGTTGTATGCAACCTTACACCCTAAGAATTTCCGTCTCTTAATGCTATCCTAGAGAAAAAAAAAACTTACCTATGTGCATGAGGAATATATTCAACATTGCTTATTACACCATTGTTTGTAATAGGAAAAACTAAGAACAACTCAATAGCTAAATAACCTCTAGTATATCCATACTGGGTCTATGATAATACTATATATTATCTTTGAGTACATTTATATGTGCATAAAACCAACATACAATATAAATAAAGAAAGTTAAAAATTTGAATATAGTAACCTGAATTATAGATGTTTGATTAACTGAACTGATGGTGTATCCATGC
>NW_027528588.1:42110-60993 GCF_008692635.1 Crocuta crocuta
GGAAAATATCGGAAGAAAATATAACAAAAAGTTAATGGTGAATGGTGGATCTCTGAGTGATTTAAATTTCCCTCTTTATATTTTCCTGTATCTGTTGAAAAATACAATGATTCATATTCTTTTTATATTAGAAAAAAGCCAAATTCTATTATGAAATATTAATATAAAAACTTACAAGAAAGGAGGGAAGGCTCTCTNCCAACAGTGTAGGAGAGTGCCCGTTTCTCCACAAAAGGATGAGTTTTTGAGGGAAGCATAGAGAAGAAATAATAGGAATAAACCTAGTATTTAATAAGCTCTCAAAACAGCTAGAAACATTTCCATAAATCTAATTTTATTTCTTCCTCATGATAACCTGTTGAGGCAGGTATTAAAATATCACTAAACGGAAGTGACTTACTTGCCAAACCACAGAGATCCAGCAAGTGCCAGCATTAAAATTTAAACCTAGATTCTTTTTGGTTCCAAAGCACTTACTTGCCATTTTCTCTACCATTTCAGAAGCCCCTTCAGCACTCCTTCCACATTCCTACCCCTCTTTATATCCACCTCAAAAAACTCACCAACCATGTTGTTGTGAACCAGGTGTGTGACCTTTTCTGAAACTAGCTCTGGCTCTGGAAGGCTGGAGAATGGCTTTCTCAGGCTGTTTGAGGCCAGGAAGCTGTGCAGGTCTGATAGAGAGTGTGGGATTCATTGGCCATGAAGAGAGGGGAGAGAAAAGAAAGCATGTGCTTCCCTTTTAAAACGCAATATAACATGAAAATTCAAGTTTATGAAGTAGAGAAGCCTGCAGAGACAAGAAATATTCTATAGAGTGAGCCCCTACTCATCTCCCTAAGTGGAAACTTCTGTGTCAGGACACCTTCTATAAGGTGTTACATTTTCCTCACTAGAATTTTCCTTTGGGTGAAGTAACTGGGGCAGCCACCCTGAATCTTGCAGTTGGGAGGTATATGCAGGACAGTATACCTTACTCTTCTTTTCTGAATGTCGTTAAAATTCAATTTTGAAATTTTTACCTTTAATGTCCCAAAAGGGCCTATGAAAAAATATCAACACTGTGACCGTCTTTCAAATGTGATTATCTTGAATAGTCCCCACCAATTGAGTTGACCTGGGGCTTCATACCCTTCTAAAAGATGTATCTGCTTCCAGCACTTATTCTTTCATGCAAATCCAAATTGTCATAAAGTGGTATTGTTTAAATGTGGGAATCCAAACTGTTAGGATCCATTTAGCCACTTGGGATAGAGAAAGCAGAACTCTAGAGGGCTAATTTTAGACCAATGGCTAGAAGTTTCAAGAGCCTATGCATGTATGTGGGTTAGGGAGGGTACATTTCAGTACACTGTCTAAGCTATTGCCTACCATGGTCCCTTTGGAAAAGACTGGACTTCTCATCATGGGATGTGTACTAGCTGACCTTGAATTAGCCTAGCTGAGGACTGTGATGAAGTGATTTCAAGCATTAGGAGTAGAAGCTGGATGAGGTGGAACTTGACTCCAACCTGTCTTAAAAGTCTTCACATCCTCCTGGACTTCTGGAGCTGCCTTCTGCACAATCTTGCTCTTCCCATCCTGGAGTTCTGACAGCATAAAGGGACAGTGGCTCTTGGCCCAAGATGGAGAGTCTGCAAAGGTAAGAAAGTAAGTGGCAGTGCATTTCCAGCCATAAGTTGAACAGTGATTCCTGAGACCTACTATTATCCCAAAACTATATCAGGCTATGGTAGAGATACAGAAATGTATGAATCTTGGTCCTTGTGCTAGGGAAGCTTCTAGGCTGGTGGAAATGGCACACACTGAAGACACATTATGAACAGTGCTAGGATGAGAGGGAGGACATGGGCTATGGAAGTCTAAAAGAGTGAGGGGACATGACCCAGAATTGGAATTGGACAAGTTGGAGGTTTAGACAAGGCTCACCGAGGGGATGAAACTCAAGTTAAGTGTCGCATGAGAAGTATGAGATACTCTGATACAGGGTATGGGTGGGGGTCATTTGACAGGAGCAAAGACTCAGAAGCTTGAGATGATAGAGTTGATCCAGGCAATTTTAAGTAGTTTCAGCAAGACTGGATTATATAGAGTGTGAGAGGATGAAAGTGAGACTCTTGTGAATGATACTGGCAGAAATCATACCCCAGGTGTATTTTGGGGCTAACTTATTTGCTTTGACACTTTTCACATGAAATTTCCCATTTGTTAGGCAATGATGGCCAGTATGACTTGGCACTTTGTCTCCAGGATTCAGACATTCTCCCCAATTTACCATAAACTTCTTACCTCCTCCAGCCTTGGTTGCCTTAAGATGGATTTGAGAATTAGTTGGTCGTTGGGTGGCCAGGATAGGACAGTGTCCAATACCAAACAAGAACTGGTGAGTCTTAATCATCTTGCCCAGGAGGCCTATGTGACTCCGGGCAAACACTGGACAGCACTGTAGCAACATGGCTGCTGCTACCATACTGAGCCCGAAGTCCTGCAGAAAATGTGGAAGAGATGAGAGTCCATCATGAAGGCCTTGCCAAAAGCCAAGGGTCATTCCTGTGTTTGATCATTCCCACCCAGTACATGCTGCCCTCCCCAGAGATGTACTTATCATCCTTCAATGGCAAGAACTTTTCCCAATGTTAAAATATACCAATAGGGCATCAGGGAGGAAGAAATAAGACAATGACCATTAGACAAAGGGATAAAGGAAAGTTCAGGAAACCTGAATTATGATTCAGACTCTGCCACTGACCCCTTCTGTGATGGTGAGAATTACTGAAGTGTGATTGTGTGTGGCAGGATGAGAGCTGACAGCTCACCAACTCTTTGATAACACTTAAGGCTAAAAATCTTTCTAAGAATATTAGCCTCATCCAAGTTAATATTCAGCCTGCTAATGCAGACAGATGCCATTGGCCAGGGCTCCTGGGGCTTGGCTTAGAGTGTTTCCTGATCAGGCCCAGCCATAGAGGAAAAAGGAGCTTGAGGCCACAGGTACTAGCTTAAGTAGATTCAGAGAAATAGGACAAAAGGGCAGGCTCTAGGCTCTATAGACCATGTGCCACCATACTGGTATTTTGCTTTCTTCAAACTTGCAACTGGATTTTAGAAAAGGATGGTTAGAGAAGGAGATGAAAACAAAACCTGAGGGATCTGGGAAACAAGTCTATGGGCTAATGTAAGAGTCAGAGGCTAAGGCAGAGAAGAGAAGGTACTGAATGAATAGCAGAAAAAAAGAAACCAAATACTTATAGTAGGCATTCGATAACTATTTGTTGAATTTAAGAGTAAGTTAATGAATGAACAGGAACTCAAGAGAAATAAAGAAAAGAAGAGCAGGTTAAGAGTCAGAAGAAAAGAGAAATTGGGAAAGATAAAAAAGGGGAAAAAAGATTAAAAAAAGGGGGAAAGTAAGAGAGAACAAAGGTACAGTGACAGTGGTGAAGTTAGAAGACAGAAATTGTAGGAGAGAAAGAGATCAATAACATAGGGAAAGGTGATAGGGTAGCCATATGGACAGGGAGAGGAAGACTTACATAGAAAAAAAAACGGAAGAAAGGATGATGGAAAATACAAAAGGATAAGGAAAGAGACTTAGATGAGAGAGAGAGAGAGAGACAGAGATTGAGTGACAGAGCAGAGTTATAGGCAGAGACAGACAGAAGGGCACAAAATGGAGATGAGGAGAGATGGAGGTACCTACAGAAATATACAAAGACTAAAAAAAAAAAAAAAAAAAAACTGAAAGCAGGAGAGGAGAGAATCCAGCAGGAGCAGAGAGTCAGTAGAGCACAAAGATAAAGGAGAAATGCTGCCAGAGATAGTAGGGGTGGGGGAGAGCAACACAGAAGAGTTAGGGGAAGAGTAAATCAACCCTACTGAGGAAATGAGAGACTGAACAAGAGAAAAAGGAGTAGAGACTAGATCAAAGAATACAGATGGAGAGGTGTGTGGTTAAGGTGGGTTTAGGGTTACTATGAGGGAGGGCTAAGAGATACAAAGAGAAAGACAATGAACATGAAGGAGAAATAGATTAAAAGGAAAAGAGCAAACTGGAGATCCAATGTCAGCCAATGAGACAAATATGGGACAGTACAATTTGAGAAATATGGGAGAATGTGGAAAGACTAAGGTCCTGGCACCAGCAGAAGTGCTACTGAGTAGACTGTAGCAATACCTCTAGTATACAGGACTTTATATTGTAAGGTAACAGTAAATAGGAGGAACTCGTGGCCCTGTCCTCATATGGCAACCTCCTTCATGTCTTACGGAGCACCATCCCTCCTCCCTAACTCACAAAGCAATATTTCCCCCTTGTTTATACAAGAAAATTCTCCCTAAAACATTCACAGGCTGTCATGAGAACATAGGTCAGTATGTGGGGCAGGGTGTGTGGGCCCTGAAATTGGGAAAGGCCAAGGTATTAAAAATCTAAATGAAACTCATGTTAAGCCTTTAGGACAATGCCTTGCACATAGTAAGTTTTCAATAAATGTTAGTTTTCCTTACTTCAATTTCAGCTTCCCAACTCTCTGTTGGATGTTCTTGGAAAGCCACTTCCCCTCTCTGGTTCTTAGCTTTCATCAGCTGTCAAATGTAAGGTATTTATGCCTACTTCATATGGTAGGTAGTGAGTGGAATCTAATGCCTACCTCGTATATGGAGATATGAGTCTACCCTTCCCTTGTCTGCCTGCAAAGGCCAAAGCACTCAGGGCTGAGTCTGCAGACCACAGATAAAGCTCCCAGTGTTTATCATCATTGGGGTCTGACCACTCCCTAAGTTGAGACCAGGGTGTGGGAGAGAAAGGGAGCTCCTTTTCAGAATCATGTCTGAGCATCTGGCTGGGGCTGACTCTGGCTATATGTGGTAAATATGGGTGGATGGTCCAAGGAAAGGCAGGCAAAGAAAATGACCAGGTTCTAAGCTCTTCCAAATTCCTTTACCATCATCAACACTGACAACAATAATGACAACATTGGGGTATGTAACAGGAAGAAAAACCCCCAAGATTGGAAGAAGAGTCCAGTCCTACTTTGGAATGATGGTGGATTATGGCCTACTCCCACCCCATGTATAAAAATGAAAGAAATTAAATACACTCATCATCTCTAAGGAATTTTTGACAGTGATATTCTGAGGGACCTGAGAACATATAGACTACTTCTTTGAATGTGTTGAATTATCAAGTTCTTTCAAGCTTCAATTCAAATTTCTCTGTTCTGATACTTCTTTCCTCAAATTTGCCCAGCCTCACTCTGTCTGCCTATCTTTATGACCCATAATCTCATAGTCTAGTTACCTTCAGCTCTGTTTCCATTCCATCTCACTACCTATCATGGGATTGGAGTGTGTAAAGTTGAATCAAGAAAGTGTTTTAGACAATTTAGGGTATTAAGAGCACAACTTCAGGAGCCAGACAATTTTGAATCCTGGCTGTACTAGCTCTGGGACGTTAGAAAAGTTATGTCTCTTCTCTATATCTTATATATATAAAATGTAGATAATAACAAAGACAATTTACTTCATAGGGTTGTTGTGAAGTTTCAGTAAGATAANTTAACCGACTAAGCCACCCAGGCGCCCCTTTTCTATACTTTCTATGTAGAGAAAGTGAAGGTACATCCAAGGAAAGTCCCATCATGAGTATACTAGACTCATAAAAATTGATTCTTGTCTCAATCCTGATTTTTGTCCTTATCCTATTACAACATACTGTGTGAACTTGGGCTCTGTACTTTCCTTCTCTGGGCCTCAATTTCTCCACAGACATTGGACTAGAAAACTTCATAGATTTCATCTGGTTCTAATAGTGAAACACTGTTGTAAATGCTTCACATGCACTGACTTATTTAATTCTAACAACAACACTGTGATAATAAATAAAATATAAATTTTATTTCAAACCTGAGGAAACTTAGGTCCCCAAAGATTAAGTAACCTGTCCTAGTCACAAAGCTAGTTAGTGGGAGAGGCAGGATTCAAACCTAGGCAATCTGGCTTCAGAGCCTGATAACCACTATGGATTTTACTACATATTTTCTTGACTGAAAGCCTGACTCAGACATCAATCCCCTCTACTGCACTAACAGCCCCCTTTCTGGGACATTTGATTTTGGACTAATGCAAATGTCTTTACTAAAGGAACAAATTTCTAACTGTAGTGGAATTTTAGGCACTGGTGAACATCCATCCATCCATCCATCCATCCATCCATCCATCCATCCATTCATTCCATTTAACAACTATGCACCCATTGTGTAATAATCCTTGCCAAGGATCTTCTTAAAACAATGCTTTTAACCAAAGGTATAATAGTGAAACTTCAGGCCAACGACAGATCATTACTTGAAGGTGTTCTCTGCACCTTAAAATCCTCTTTCATGTCAGCAACCAATCTTTAGTCCCATAGAGCAGAAAGGCCAACCACAACTCTACCCCAGCAGAGAGCCAGAAACCACTCACTGCCACATTACTTGCTCCTTATTTCCCCTTTGTAGACTGCTTTGCAAGAATCAGCTAAGCCTGGAAGGGATGTGGTCACTTTTCTTCAGGATTTGGAAGCATCAGGCCTTACTTCCCCTCCTGGCATCCTCTCACCATTATGGAAGAATCATAGAGAATTTTAGATACTTGGAATCATAGAACCAGAAATTTTTAGAGACATAAATTTAGAAGACAACAAAATCAAAAATAGAAGAGATTGTGGAAGTTATAAGACAAGTCCTTTTTTCAGAGAGTGAATGACTTGCCCAGGGTCTCACAGTGAATTGGGGTGAGAATACAAATCTACTGACTTTCAGCATAGGGCCCTTTTAGTGACACAGCATTCCTCTTCCACCTTCTTCCCTTATTTATGCTAATTATTCAACTCTCAATTCCTTCAAAAATCTCATCCTTCCCATCATCCCCACATTCCCTCAATTTTCTCTCCCTACCTCTGGCCTTCTAGGCACAGGCACTGACCCGTTGAGCTCTACCATCAGGTGAGCAGAGAGAAAAAGTCAAAGTGAGGGAGAAATGGAGAATTGTTGGAAGAAATATCAAGACATTTTTCTGGGAGACAGAGAAGGAAAGGAATAGAGATACAGACAGAGACTTAGAGATACAGAGTAGAAAAAAGAGAGAGAAAAAAGATTGAGAGAAGAATATACAGAGAGAACTCAGACAAAGGAAAAATAAGAGAAAGCTAGAGTGTCAGAGAGAAATGAAATGAAGTGAGTGATCTTAAAAACCAATAAGGGAAAGGAAACAAAGGGGAAAAAGACAAAAGGAAGCCAAAAACAGGGAAAGACAGAAAAAAAAAAGGTATAAAGAGAAGAAAGAGAAAGAAGAGAGAGAAAAAGTAAAGAAAGAAAAAGAAAAAAAGAGAAAAGTGAGAGAGATGACAGACAGATTCTAAGGAACAAAGTCAGATCTAGTGAGGCCAGAGAGTCAGCATGTGCAGCTTTGAGGTGGGCAGCAGACCAGAAAGAGTGCATCCAGACTGAGAGCAACTCTTACCTGTTGCCCTGCACTGAGGACGAACGAACGACGGGTGGGTGCTGTGGGTCAGGACCTGGCATTTATCCCTTCCCCCTTGGCTCAGCTCCACCCTTCTCTCCTTCTGCTGGCCAGGCTCTCCATTGGCCCCAAAGGTATCTCAGGCTTTTGCTGGAGATAAAACCCAGTGTAGTCCCCTGTCACCCAACCCCATCACTTAGCACTACCTCTCCCCTCTTTTCTTTCTCTTTCTCCTCTGGAATAGTTAAATGAGCTTGCTGGGTTTTGGAATCAGACAATCAATATGTAGCTTAGGGCACCTTGAGCAAAACCAACTCTCTGATCCTTGGTTTTCCTCAACCATAAAAGGAAGATGATAAAACTCAGAAGCAACTGTAGCACAAGTGGGAATGGCTTCAGGCAGCTTCCATAGACTACATCCAGGTCGTTGTAACAATTTAATAACATCATCTACAGACAACTGCACAGTACCTGGTTCAAAGAAATAGCAGCTAATGTTGATTGAGTGATTACAATGCACCAGACCCATCATTAAGTGTTTTACAGGGATTAATTTAGCCCATCCCAATAAGATGTTATTATCCCCATGTTACAGATGAAGAAACTGAGGATCAGAGAGGTGAGGTAACTAATTGGTAATTACCCAGCTAGTAAGTACAGAGCCCCACTATGTACCCTGGAAGTCTGGTTCCAGAACTCACACTCTTTGGAACTCACATTCTTTAAGAAATATGCTCCCTTTCATTACATACAGTTGAAAATGTGAATTTCTCTATCTTCTCTTTTCTATTACCCATTCCTTATCCCTTATTAATTTTTCTTCTCACTATGTTCCCCTTTCCTTCTCAATTCTAGGGCAGCTGGACTATGTCATAATCAAGCAATTTCATATGTGTAGCAGCTTATTATCATTAGTATTACATTTACATATTATTTTTACGTATTACATTATATTTACATAAATGGGATCATACTCTACATACTGATCTGCAATTTTCTTTTTGCCATTTGACTATACACCAATACACTATGTAGATATTTCCACATAATTTCTTTCTGTTATATATTCCAGAATATGAAAGTTAGCATAAGTTATTTATTTATTTTAATTTATTATTAAAGTATAGGTGACATAGTTTATATTAGTTTCAGTTATATGACATAGTGGTTCAATAATCCTATACATTACTCAGTGCTCAATATGATAAATATAGTCACCATATGTGCCACTCAATATTATAAAATATTCTTGATTATATTCCCTACGCTGTATTTTTCATCTTCATGACTTACTTATTTTATAACTGGAAGTTTGTACCTCTTAATACCTTTTACCTATTTTGCTTATCATCCCACCCACATTGCCTCTGGCAGCCACCAGCTGGTTCCTCGTATTTAAGGGCCTTTTTGTTCTTCTTTTTTTTTTTTTAATCCATATGAGTGAAATTATGTGGCATTTCTTTTTCATTGTTTGACTTATTTTACTTAGCATAATATCCCCTAGGCCCATCCATGTTGTAGCAAATGGCAAGATTCCATTCCTTTTTTTATGTCTGTACCATATTCCATTGTATATATGTACCATGTTTTCTTTCTCCATTCATCTATCAATGGGCACTGAGTGACTTCCATATGTGGCTATTGTAAATAATGCTGCGATAAATGTAGGAGTGCATGTATCCTATTGAATTTGTGTTTTTTATTTCTTTAGGTAAATAACCAGTAGTAGTGGAACAACTGGATTGTATGGACTTTTTATGTATTTATTTTTAAAGATTTATTTAAATTCAGTTAGTTAACATACAGTGTAATATTAGTTTCAGGTGTGCAATATAATGATTCAACACTGCCATATACACCTAGTGCTCGTCACAACAAGTGCACTCCTTAACCCCTATCACCTATTTAACCCATCCTCCCACCTACCTCCATTCTGGTAACCATCCGTTTGTTCTTTATAGTTAAGAGTCTATTTCTTGGTTTGCCTCTTCCCCCCCACCCCCCGCCTTGCTCNCTCTCTGAGTTATTTCATTTAGCATAATACTATCCACTTCCATCCATGTCACTGCATATATATGTATGCAAATAAATATAATATTTATTTCATTCCTTTTACGGCTGAATAATATTCTATTGTATATATACATACCACCTCTTCTTTATCCATTCATCAGTCCATGGACACTTGGGATATTTCCAAAATTTGGCTGTTGGAGATAATGCTGCTATAAACATTGGGGAGCATGTATCCCTTTGAAATAGCATTTTTGTATTCTTTGGGTAAATATCTAGTAATGAAATTGCTGAATCACAGGGTAGGTTNGATATATATATATATATATATATATATATATGGAATCCATATATATATCCAAATATCCATATATACATATATGGAATATTACTTAGTGATGAGAAAGAATAAAATATTGCCATTTGCAACAACTTGTATGGAACTGGAGAGTATTAGGCTAAGTAAAATAAGACAGTCTGAGAAGGACAGATATCACATGACTTCACTCATATGTGGAGTTTGAAAAACTTAACATATGAACATAGGGGAAGAGAAGGAAAAATAAAATAAAACTGAGAAGAAGGAAAACCATATGAGACTCTTAAATACAGAGAATAAACTGAGGGTTGATGGGGGTGGGGGAAATGGGTGATGGGCATTAAGGAGGGCACTTGTTGGGNTTGGCAACAACACCTTTTGTTTATTGTCGTGTTTATTTTGGCCATTCTGACAGGTGTGAAATGATACCTCATTGTAGTTTTGATTTACATTACCCTGATGATCAGAAATGTTGAGCATATTTTCATGTGTCTGTTGGCCATCTCTATGTCTGCTTTGGAAAGATATCTCTTCATGTATTCTGTCCACTTTTCATTGGTTTATTTGGTTTTTGGGTGTTGAGTTTTATAAGTTCTTTATATATTTGGATATAACTCTTTATCAGATATGTCCTTTGCAAATATCTTCCATATTAAAGGGTTGCCTTTTGGAATTTTTTAAATTGCTTCCTTCACTGTACAGAAGCATTTTATTTTGATAAATCCCAATAGTTTATTTTTGCTTTTGTTTCTCTTGCCCCAAGAAACTTATCTAGGAAGAAAACACTACACGCAATGTTAAAGAGGTAACTGTCTGTGTTCTCCTTTAGAATTTTTATGGCTTCAGGTCTCACATTTAGGTTTTTAATCCATTTTTAATTCATTTTTGTGTATGGTGTAAGAAAGTGGTCTGGTTCATTCTTTTGCATGTTGCTGTTGAATTTTACCAACACGATTTGTTGAAGAGACACTCTTTTTCCCACTGGATATTCTTTCCTGCTTTGTCAAAGATTCATTGACCTATAGTTGTGGGATTATTTCTGGGTTCTCTGTTCTGTTCCATTGATCTATTTTTGTGCCATTACCATACTGTCTTGATGACTATAGCTTTGCAATACAACTTTAAGTCTGGAACTATGATGCTTCCAGTTTTGCTTTGCTTTTTCAAGATTGTTTTAGCTACTTGGGTTTTTTTGTGGTTCCATACAAACTTTAAGATTGTTTGCTCTAACTCTGTGAAAAATGCTGATGGTGTTTTGATAAAGATTGCCTTAAATGTGTAGATTGCTTTAGGTAGTATAGACATTTTAACAATACTGGTTCTTCTATTGCTTGAGCATGAAATGTATTTCCATTTCTTTGTGTCCTTTTCAATTTTTTTCATCAGCATTTTATAGTTTTCAGAGTACAGGTTTTTCACCTCTTTGGTTAGGTTTATTCCTAGGTATCTTATCATTTCTAGTGCAATTATAAATGGGAGTGCTTCCTTAATTTCTCTTTCTGCTATTTCATTATTAGCATATGGAAATGCANGGAAATGGGTGATGGGCATTAAAGAGGGCACTTCTTGGGATGAGTGCTGGGTGTTGTATGTAAGCAATGAATCACTGGATTCTACTCATGAAGCCAAGACTAAACTGTATGTTATCTGACATGAGAATAAATATAATAAAATAAAAAATAATAGAGGGCTATCTTATTATCAAGAACAACTTTTGCCAGAGAATCTAAAGATATTTGTTGAGCACACATTGATTCTCAAATATTTTCGAGAGTTGAGGAGAGGTTTCTGATTATAGCATCATTTACATTTACTCCTAGCCAGGGAAGTAGAGCCCTGAGAAAGGAATGGATTCCTGAGTCACAACTGACTTCTGGTAATTCTTGTTTCATACTGTGGCTCAAGACTGAAAAAGATGACAGCCATGGAGGCCAGTAAAATGTTAAGTGTCCATAGACAGTGCAGGCAGTTTTATTTTAGTTAACCCTTGCATGGTGTCCCTTTCTATGCATAAAGCCTAAACACAACATTCCCCCAAGTTTTGGATTGTTAACCAGAGACAGGTAAATAAACCAGGGATCTCTAGAATTATGCACAGATCAGGGTTTATAATGACAAATTCAAGAGTCTGAAAGGTTACCTCCTTATCAATAGTCTGGGAGATTACAATGATGGTGTTATCTTTCCAGGCCAATGCTAGAATAAAGGGAAAAAAATAAATAAAGGATTTAATGTTTAAAGTAGAAAAGCTCTATCCATTATTTTGAGAGCAGTCTACCTTGCTGTCAGCTATTTCTATTTTTAGTCAAGTTGATTTGAAGTTCTCTGGCAATTACACAGATCCAAGAAGCCAAGGGAAGCCTTCCTCATGCAAGATGTATATCCAAGGTTTAAGTCTCTTAAGTTTAGTGAAGAGGACTTGGTATAGTCCCTTCCAAGAAGATTCCAGAGCAGTCTTCTTAGTGATTTCAAATCAAAAAGGGGGATAAATTTGGAAACATTAGTTTAGAGAGTTGTAGCCAGATATTTGAGGGAGCTAGAAGAATCCAGGATCCAGTCCAGTTTACAAGTACATAATAAAATCCCAATGACATCAACAGGGTTAAAATCCAATAGCCACAAATGTGCAAACAAATTTTTCTCTCTACAATCACACCCATTTTTTAAACAAAAATAATCACAGTAAAACTAATTTGTTTGCATTAAATTTGGACTGATTTAAAAATTTTTTAATGTTTATTTTTAAGACAGAGAGAGAGAGCATGAGCAGAGGAGGGGTGGAGAGAGACACACACACAGAATTCTTTTTTTTTTTAATGTTTTTTTTTTATTTCCGAGAGAGAGACAGCATGAGCAGGGGAGGGTCAGAGAGNTCTTTGGTTAGGTTTATTCCTAGGTATCTTATCATTTCTAGTGCAATTATAAATGGGAGTGCTTCCTTAATTTCTCTTTCTGCTATTTCATTATTAGCATATGGAAATGCAACAGATTTCTGTATGTTGATTTGGATCCTGTGACTTTACTGAATTCACTTATCAGTTTTTTATATGCTTATTCATTAATTCATTTTTATATGCTTATATCAATTTTTAATGCTTATTTATAAGCAGTTTTTCTGATGGAGTCTTTTCAAGTTTCTATACAGACTATCATGTCATCTGCCAATAGTGAAAGTTTTACCTCTTCCTTACTGATTTAGATTCCTTTAATTTCTTTTTGTTGTCTGATTGTTGTGACTAGGACATCCAGTACTTCCAGTACTATGTTAATTAATAGTGATGAGAGTGAACGTCCCTGCCTTGTTCCTGACCATGGAAGAAAAGCTCTCAGTTTTTCCCATTGAGAGTAATATTGGCTGTGAGTTTTTCATATGTAGCCTTTATTATGTTAAGGTATGTTCCCTCTAAACCTATTTTGTTCAGGATTTCTATCAACAATGGATTTCTACTGCTTTTTCTGCATCTATTGAATTTATCATATGACTCATCCTTTCTTTTATTAATGTGATGCATCACATTGATTGATTTGCAAATCTGAAACACCTTCGCAATCCAGGAATACATCCCACTTTATCATGGTGAATGGTTTTTTTTAAATGTATTTTTGGATTCAGTTTGCCAGTATTTTTTTTGAGAATTTGTTTTATGGTGTCTTTATCTGGTTTTAGTATCAGGGTAATGCTGGTCTCATAGAATGAATTTGGAAGTTTTCTTTCATTTCTATTTTTAAGCATAGTTTGAGAATAATAGGTATTAAGTTTTTAAAAGTTTGTTTTTTAGAATTCACCTGTGAAGCCGTCTATCCCTGGACTTTTCTTTGGTGGGTTTTTTGTTTGTTTTTGGGTTTTTTTTGTATGTGTGTTTTTACTGATTCAATTTTTTTACTTTNACTGAGCCAAAGTCTGGCACTTAACCGACTAAGCCACCCAGGCACCCCAGACACAGAATTCGAAGCAGGCTCTAGGCTATGAGCTGTCAGCACAGAGCCCAACGNTTTTTTTTGTATGTGTGTTTTTACTGATTCAATTTTTTTACTTTTATTTATTCATTTATTTGTTTAGAGACAGATTACAAGCAGGAGAGGGGCAGAGACAGAAGGAGAAGCAGAATCTAAAGCAGGCTCTAGGCTCTGAGATGTGAGCATGGAGCCCAACACAGGGCCTGAACCTACAAACCATGAGATCATGACCTGACCTGAAGTTGGATGCTTAACCAACTGAGCCACTCAGGAGCCCCTTTACTGATTCAATTTCCTTGCTGGCTATTGGTCTTTTCAAGTTTTCTATTTCTTCCTATTTCAGTTGTAGTTTATATGTTTCTAGGAATTTATNTGAGCCAAAGTCTGGCACTTAACCGACTAAGCCACCCAGGCACCCCAGACACAGAATTCGAAGCAGGCTCTAGGCTATGAGCTGTCAGCACAGAGCCCAACGTGGGGCTCAAACTCACAAAATGACCTTAGCTGAAGTTGGGCACTCAACCAACTGAGCCATCCAGGTGCCCCTGGACTGATTAGTTACATAAATTTAGCAAGAATAGTGATTGATTATATGAGTTCTTTTTATGATTGCTTTGCTTGTACTTTTAATAAGGAAACTTGGATTGTACTCTTAGAAGCCTCTGAAGTCAGGAAGCTTAGCCAAGTTTCAAGTAGTTTATTAAAGCCGTCTGGTCATATCTGAGTCTATGCATATCTCTCCACGATATGACATTCCAGTCTAAAGACTTGAGGGAGAGGGACCGAAATGATGGAGAAAGTAGGGAGTTCCGTACTTCCCACCTGCATCCTTCAACCAAAGAAGGGCTGAAGCCAAAGGACTCTGAACCCCAAGAGTCTTGGAGGAAAAAGATGGAGTCCTCTAAGAAGGCAGCCTCATAGGTGCATGATTGTGAACTAGGAAAGATAAAAACGGGCCGGACACGGAGGTGCGGAGGGGAAGGATTCCCTTCTGTGGACAGACAAAGGGAAGAGAAAAACCAGCTGGAGAAATGTAGAACTGTATCTGGACAAGAGAAAAATCTCAACCTGGGAAGGAGAGGGATCCTATCATCCCAACTCTAACCGCAGAGCTTTGGGAGAGAGATCCCATCTCTAACTGTGGACGTTTCTTTGGCCTGGGTGCCCGGGTCCCAGAAATTCCCTCTGGAATAGACGGTATGCAAGGGACACAGTCAGCATCAGGAAGAATTGGTCCCCAGCTCAGTCTCCTGCCTGGTCCCATGGTAGGAAGTACCCTGGCTTGTGGGATTACATTTCGGGCAGCATCATTAATGCACACGGAGTGAGAGCTTGGAATACAGCTGGGTGTGGGACATAGGCCCACCTTGGCTGTGCCTGTGGCAGAGTGAGAATGGATCCAAAGGAGTGATTTGGGACACCTAGTTCGAGGAGAAAAGACTGGGGAGTTGCCATTTTTCTCCCCACAACCACCAAGTCAGGGCCACAAGGATCAACCTGCAGGACCCACAGTGGAGGCAAGACCCATCTACACCAAACCAGGCCCATCTGCGCTGGGTAACTGCTTTTTTTATGGGAGCCGGATAAATGCTGCAGAAACAGACAGCCCCTACCCAAAGACCAGCACTGCTGCAGTACCATGATTAACTCTAGATCACTTCTTGCTATTCAGATATATTCTCCCTTTTCTCATTCTNGCAGGAGAGGGGCAGAGACAGAAGGAGAAGCAGAATCTAAAGCAGGCTCTAGGCTCTGAGATGTGAGCATGGAGCCCAACACAGGGCCTGAACCTACAAACCATGAGATCATGACCTGACCTGAAGTTGGATGCTTAACCAACTGAGCCACTCAGGAGCCCCTTTACTGATTCAATTTCCTTGCTGGCTATTGGTCTTTTCAAGTTTTCTATTTCTTCCTATTTCAGTTGTAGTTTATATGTTTCTAGGAATTTATCGATTTCTTCCAGGGTGTTCAATTTCATGGCCTTATGCACATAAGGCATTATGCATATGAGCAGGGGAGGTGAAAATGGTGACACCCAGCTTCCCAGTCTCTAGCATCAGAACACTGTGCTCTCATCAACTGGCAATCAAGCACTCCTCTTTTGTCTCCGTCTTCCATCCACTCCCTGCTTCTTTACTGTCTGTGACCAATCCATCAGTCTGCCAAGCAGCACTTCCCTCCTGAATTTTATCTCAGATGGGGCTGAGTTTCCAAACCCCTCATTTCTGAGGGCCCTGCAGCTTGAACCTGCTCTAACGCTCTGGGGGAGGGTCTCACAGAACAATGGCCAGGTCCTGGCCCACCCCTGTGATGCTCACACAGTTGCATGTCTGCAGAGGCCCCAGAGACTGCAGCCAGACGCCAGCCTGCCCCAGAAAAATTTCGCATGATCATTTAGCAACAACACTTCAGGGACTACGGTAAATCACAACACACATCTGGTGCCAGGCTTCACCACAGTCTAGAATCTTTGTTTCAACACCAGCAAATGTGGCTGTAATTTGGGGTCGGCTTGGACTTTTTCCTGTGGGTAGTCTGCACAACCTCTACCACATGTGCTTCTAACAGGGGAACTGCCTCTCTCCGTATAATCCCAAAATCCCTCAGAACTCACTGTCTGCTCCTGGGGATTTCCCCTTTTCCACCAGAGTACTGCCAGGTATTGAGCTATGGAGTTTCCAACTCTGTATTCCCCTGTTTAGAGAGTCCTAATGCTCATGAAACCTTCTCCTTTCTCCTTTCTCCCTTTCTTGTTCACTTCCTTGCATGTGTTTCCACTCTCTCTTTCTCTCCAGCTGATTTCAGGGGGAATGCTTTTCTTGTACTCTATCCCCTGTCACTGTCCTTTCTCTGCAAACAAAAAGAGCTCCCCACCCCGTGTGGCTTCTCTCTTCCCCCAGTTCTTCTCTCCATACGACATACCTGCCTAGTTCTGTGGCTCAACTTATACATATTGTTTTGTTAGTCCTCAGATCAGTTTTCTAGGTGTGCAAAATGGTTTGGTGCTAGCTTTATTTCAGAGACAAAAGAAGCAGATAATTTCCATGCTGCTCCACCATCTTCTGTTGCATTTCTATACACCAATAACGAAGCAGCACAAAAAGAAATCAAGGAATAAATCTCATTTGCAGTTGCACCAAAAACAGTAAGAGACCGAGGAATAAACCTAACTAAAAATGTAAAAGACCTATACTCTGAAAACTGTAGAACACACATGGAAGATATTGAAAAGGACACAAAGGAATGGAAAAACATTCCATGCTCATGAATTGGAAGAATGAATATTGTTAAAATGTCAATACTACCCAAAGCAATCTACACATTCAATGCAATCCCAATCAAAATTGCACCAGCATTCTTCTCAAAGCTAGAACAAACAATGCTAAGATTTGTATGGAACCACAAAAGACCCTGAATAGCCAAAGCAGTATCGAAGAAAAAAACCAANTACAGCTGGGTGTGGGACATAGGCCCACCTTGGCTGTGCCTGTGGCAGAGTGAGAATGGATCCAAAGGAGTGATTTGGGACACCTAGTTCGAGGAGAAAAGACTGGGGAGTTGCCATTTTTCTCCCCACAACCACCAAGTCAGGGCCACAAGGATCAACCTGCAGGACCCACAGTGGAGGCAAGACCCATCTACACCAAACCAGGCCCATCTGCGCTGGGTAACTGCTTTTTTTATGGGAGCCGGATAAATGCTGCAGAAACAGACAGCCCCTACCCAAAGACCAGCACTGCTGCAGTACCATGATTAACTCTAGATCACTTCTTGCTATTCAGATATATTCTCCCTTTTCTCATTCTTATCTCTCCCCTCCTCTGGGCTGGTTATTCTGCTTATAGGTTTGATTAAAAAGACATGTTTAATCCATTCTCTTGATGCATGTTCTACACCTCTTTCTTTATCTATCTTTCTCTTTCTCTCTGAAATATTCAGACTATATAGTTTATCTGTTAACATTATCTTAATTTTTTTTTTCTCCCTGCCTCTTGCTCTATTCTTTTTTCGCTCTGTAGATTAAGCCTTTTAGTCTCTCTGCCTGGTCAATATTCAATTTCTCTTTCTCCCCACCACTGTCATTTCTTTCTTTGTATATGCTCTTCCATCAGCACTGCCTCCACCCCGCTCTTTATTTGTAGTTGGGATTCCTGGTTTTATGCTTGTAGACTGTCCTTTGTCTTTTGTGTATTTTGTTGTTGTTTGTTTTTTTTTGTTTGTTTCTCTTGTCAGTATATTTCTTTGCTTGATTTGTTTGTGCATTTGTATATTTTTGTTCCCTGTTTGTAAATCTGTCTCTCTTTCTTTCGAGGACTGCTTCAAGGAACAAACCATAGTACACATGGTGGAGACTCCAAAATATCACTATGAGTAGGGAAATAAAATAACCAAAGTCACAAGAGAGAGCAAGGGACACCCTAAAAAGAACATTTCCTAAACGTTCAGGCTCTGGACAGTCTAAGAGCCTCCTTTAATACAGCAGTACTCACAGTTGCAGAGCACATAACAACCTTTTAATAATTACAAGAGAGAGAAATCCAACCAAAATGATGAAACGGAAGAACTCTCCTCAAAAGAAATTCCAGGAAAAAGTGACAGTTAAAGAATTGGTCAAAACAGATATAAGCAACAGAACTGAAAAAGAATTTAGAACAATAGTCATGAAATTAATCACTGGGNATCGAAGAAAAAAACCAAAACGGAAGGTATCACAATCTCAGACTTTAGCCTGTACTACAAAGCTGCAGTCATCAAGACAGTATGGTATTGGCACAAAAACAGACACATAGATCAATGGAACAGAATAAAGAACCCAGAAGTGGACTTACAAATGTATGTCCAACTAATCTTTGACAAAGGAGGAAAGAGTATCAAATGGAACAAAGGCAGTCTCTTTAGCAAATCGTTCTGGGAAAACTGGAGAGCAACATGCAGAAGAATAAACCCGAATAACTTTCTTATACCATACACAAAAATAAATTAAAAATAGATGAAAGAACCAAATGTGAGACAGGAAACCATCAAAATCCTAGAGGAGAACACAGGCAGCAACCTCTTTGACCTTAGCCATAGCAACTTCTTACTTGAAAG
>NW_027528588.1:61042-62313 GCF_008692635.1 Crocuta crocuta
AAAAAGTGACGTTAAAGAATTGGTCAAAACAGATATAAGCAACAGAACTGAAAAAGAATTTAGAACAATAGTCATGAAATTAATCACTGGGCTTGAAAAAAGGCATAGATGACAGCAGAGATGCTATTGCTGCAAAGATCATGGATCTTAAAAATGGTTATGATGAATTAAAAATGCTATAAATGAGCTGCAAAATAAAATGGAGGCAGGTACTGCACAGATTGAAGAGGCAGAGAGAATAGGTGAATTATAAGATACAATTATAGAAAAAGAGGAATCATAAAAAAGAGACATAAATTGATCTAGGAGCACAAAAGGAGTATTCGAGAACTGAGTTATGCAATCTAATGGAGCAATATCCATATCCTATGAATTCCATAAGAAGAAGAGAGAGAAATGAGCTGAAAGGTTACTTGAGTAAATCATAGCCGAGAACTTCCCCAAACTGGAGAAGGAAACAGACATTGAAATCCAAGAGGAACAGAGAACTATCCTCAGACGTAACTTGATCTTCTGCATGACATATCATAGTGAAACTGGCAAAATATAAGGCTAAAGAGAGAATTCTGAAAGCAGCTAGGGATAAAAGGGCCCTAACATACAAAGGGAGACACATAAGGGTCTATCTACTGCGGACCTATCTACTGAAACTTGGCAGGCCAGAAATGAATGGCAGGAAATCTTCAATGTGATCAATAGAAAAAAAAAAATTCAGCCAAGAATCCCTTATCCACCAAGCCTGTCATTCAGAATAGAAGAGATAAAAGTTTTCCAAAACAAACAGAAACTGAAGGAATTCATCACCACTAAACCAACCCTATAAGAAATAGTAAGGGGGACCCCATGACGGAAATGTTGCAAGGAACACAAGATACCAGAGACACCACTATAAGCATGCATCCTACAGAGAACACAATGACCCTAAACCCATATATTTCAATAATAACACTGAATGTAAATGGACTAAATGCTCGATCAAGAGAGATAGGGTATCAGAATGTATNGGGAACACAAACTGGTGCAGTGACTCTGGAAAATAGTGTAGAGTTTCCTCAAAAATTAAAAATAGAATTACTGTATGACCCAGCAATTGCATCGCTAGGAACTTATCCAAAGGATACAAGAGTGTTGATTCAAAGGGGCACATGCACCCCAATGTTTCTAGCAGCCCTATCAACAAAGCAAAATTATGGAAAAAGCCCAAATGTCTATAATCTGATGAATTAATAAAGGAGATGTGATATATATATATATATATATATATATATATA
>NW_027528588.1:63042-74557 GCF_008692635.1 Crocuta crocuta
ATGTTTTTTTTTTATTTCCGAGAGAGAGACAGCATGAGCAGGGGAGGGTCAGAGAGAGGGAGACAAAGAATCTGAAACAGGCTCCAGGCTCTGAATTAGCTGTCAGCACAGAGCCCGATGCGGGGCTCAAACCCACGAACTGTGAGATCCTGAACTGAGCCAAAGTCTGGCACTTAACCGACTAAGCCACCCAGGCACCCCAGACACAGAATTCGAAGCAGGCTCTAGGCTATGAGCTGTCAGCACAGAGCCCAACGTGGGGCTCAAACTCACAAAATGACCTTAGCTGAAGTTGGGCACTCAACCAACTGAGCCATCCAGGTGCCCCTGGACTGATTAGTTACATAAATTTAGCAAGAATAGTGATTGATTATATGAGTTCTTTTTATGATTGCTTTGCTTGTACTTTTAATAAGGAAACTTGGATTGTACTCTTAGAAGCCTCTGAAGTCAGGAAGCTTAGCCAAGTTTCAAGTAGTTTATTAAAGCCGTCTGGTCATATCTGAGTCTATGCATATCTCTCCACGATATGACATTCCAGTCTAAAGACTTGAGGGAGAGGGACCGAAATGATGGAGAAAGTAGGGAGTTCCGTACTTCCCACCTGCATCCTTCAACCAAAGAAGGGCTGAAGCCAAAGGACTCTGAACCCCAAGAGTCTTGGAGGAAAAAGATGGAGTCCTCTAAGAAGGCAGCCTCATAGGTGCATGATTGTGAACTAGGAAAGATAAAAACGGGCCGGACACGGAGGTGCGGAGGGGAAGGATTCCCTTCTGTGGACAGACAAAGGGAAGAGAAAAACCAGCTGGAGAAATGTAGAACTGTATCTGGACAAGAGAAAAATCTCAACCTGGGAAGGAGAGGGATCCTATCATCCCAACTCTAACCGCAGAGCTTTGGGAGAGAGATCCCATCTCTAACTGTGGACGTTTCTTTGGCCTGGGTGCCCGGGTCCCAGAAATTCCCTCTGGAATAGACGGTATGCAAGGGACACAGTCAGCATCAGGAAGAATTGGTCCCCAGCTCAGTCTCCTGCCTGGTCCCATGGTAGGAAGTACCCTGGCTTGTGGGATTACATTTCGGGCAGCATCATTAATGCACACGGAGTGAGAGCTTGGAATACAGCTGGGTGTGGGACATAGGCCCACCTTGGCTGTGCCTGTGGCAGAGTGAGAATGGATCCAAAGGAGTGATTTGGGACACCTAGTTCGAGGAGAAAAGACTGGGGAGTTGCCATTTTTCTCCCCACAACCACCAAGTCAGGGCCACAAGGATCAACCTGCAGGACCCACAGTGGAGGCAAGACCCATCTACACCAAACCAGGCCCATCTGCGCTGGGTAACTGCTTTTTTTATGGGAGCCGGATAAATGCTGCAGAAACAGACAGCCCCTACCCAAAGACCAGCACTGCTGCAGTACCATGATTAACTCTAGATCACTTCTTGCTATTCAGATATATTCTCCCTTTTCTCATTCTTATCTCTCCCCTCCTCTGGGCTGGTTATTCTGCTTATAGGTTTGATTAAAAAGACATGTTTAATCCATTCTCTTGATGCATGTTCTACACCTCTTTCTTTATCTATCTTTCTCTTTCTCTCTGAAATATTCAGACTATATAGTTTATCTGTTAACATTATCTTAATTTTTTTTTTCTCCCTGCCTCTTGCTCTATTCTTTTTTCGCTCTGTAGATTAAGCCTTTTAGTCTCTCTGCCTGGTCAATATTCAATTTCTCTTTCTCCCCACCACTGTCATTTCTTTCTTTGTATATGCTCTTCCATCAGCACTGCCTCCACCCCGCTCTTTATTTGTAGTTGGGATTCCTGGTTTTATGCTTGTAGACTGTCCTTTGTCTTTTGTGTATTTTGTTGTTGTTTGTTTTTTTTTGTTTGTTTCTCTTGTCAGTATATTTCTTTGCTTGATTTGTTTGTGCATTTGTATATTTTTGTTCCCTGTTTGTAAATCTGTCTCTCTTTCTTTCGAGGACTGCTTCAAGGAACAAACCATAGTACACATGGTGGAGACTCCAAAATATCACTATGAGTAGGGAAATAAAATAACCAAAGTCACAAGAGAGAGCAAGGGACACCCTAAAAAGAACATTTCCTAAACGTTCAGGCTCTGGACAGTCTAAGAGCCTCCTTTAATACAGCAGTACTCACAGTTGCAGAGCACATAACAACCTTTTAATAATTACAAGAGAGAGAAATCCAACCAAAATGATGAAACGGAAGAACTCTCCTCAAAAGAAATTCCAGGAAAAAGTGACAGTTAAAGAATTGGTCAAAACAGATATAAGCAACAGAACTGAAAAAGAATTTAGAACAATAGTCATGAAATTAATCACTGGGCTTGAAAAAAGGCATAGATGACAGCAGAGATGCTATTGCTGCAAAGATCATGGATCTTAAAAATGGTTATGATGAATTAAAAATGCTATAAATGAGCTGCAAAATAAAATGGAGGCAGGTACTGCACAGATTGAAGAGGCAGAGAGAATAGGTGAATTATAAGATACAATTATAGAAAAAGAGGAATCATAAAAAAGAGACATAAATTGATCTAGGAGCACAAAAGGAGTATTCGAGAACTGAGTTATGCAATCTAATGGAGCAATATCCATATCCTATGAATTCCATAAGAAGAAGAGAGAGAAATGAGCTGAAAGGTTACTTGAGTAAATCATAGCCGAGAACTTCCCCAAACTGGAGAAGGAAACAGACATTGAAATCCAAGAGGAACAGAGAACTATCCTCAGACGTAACTTGATCTTCTGCATGACATATCATAGTGAAACTGGCAAAATATAAGGCTAAAGAGAGAATTCTGAAAGCAGCTAGGGATAAAAGGGCCCTAACATACAAAGGGAGACACATAAGGGTCTATCTACTGCGGACCTATCTACTGAAACTTGGCAGGCCAGAAATGAATGGCAGGAAATCTTCAATGTGATCAATAGAAAAAAAAAAATTCAGCCAAGAATCCCTTATCCACCAAGCCTGTCATTCAGAATAGAAGAGATAAAAGTTTTCCAAAACAAACAGAAACTGAAGGAATTCATCACCACTAAACCAACCCTATAAGAAATAGTAAGGGGGACCCCATGACGGAAATGTTGCAAGGAACACAAGATACCAGAGACACCACTATAAGCATGCATCCTACAGAGAACACAATGACCCTAAACCCATATATTTCAATAATAACACTGAATGTAAATGGACTAAATGCTCGATCAAGAGAGATAGGGTATCAGAATGTATAAAAAAAAACCAAGATCCATCTATTTGTTGTTTAAAAATACTCATTTTAGACCAGAGGACACCTTCAGATTGAAAGTGAGGGGATNTTAACAATTATAAATGTTTACACACCACATCGAGTTTGGCAGCACCCAGATATATAAAACAATTAATCACAAAGAGAAACAATCTTATGGATAAGAATGTGCTAATTGGAGGAGACTTTAATACTCCAATTACAAAAATGGATAGGTCAACTAGGCAGAAAATCACTAAAGAAACAATGGACCTGAAAGACACATTGGACCAGATGGACTTGATAGATATAGTTAGAACTCTACATCCTGAAGCTATGGAATTCACTTCTTCTCGAGTGCACATGGTACATCTCAAAGATAGATCACATACTGGGTCACAAAGCAGCCCTCAATAAATAAAAAAAAAATTGAAATCATACAATGCACACTTTCAGATTACAATGTTATGAAACTTCAAATCAACTACAGGAAACTCTGAAAAAACCTCAAGAAGCATGGAGGTTAAAGAACACCCTACTAAAGAACAATTGAGTCAACCAAGAAATTAGAGAAAAAATCTAAAAATATATGGAAACAAATGAAAATACAAAAATTCAAAGCCTTTGGGATGCAGCAAATGCAGTCCTAAGAGGATAATACATTGCAATCCAGGCCTATCTCAAGAAACTAGAAAAAGCACAAATACAAAATCAGTGCACCTAAAGGAACAAGAAGCAGAGCAGCAAGAACACCCCAAACCCAGCAGAAGAAGATAAATAATAAAGATCAGAACAAGTGCCTTCTCCGTCCTCCTTTCTCTAACTACAACTTCACCCTGTGGCTACATATGTGCAGTGTAACTTCCAGATCTTGCAAAATGGCAGAGAAGTAGGGGCTCCGTACATTGCACTCGCCCCCATATATCACATGGAAAAGATCTGAAGCCATAGGAAACCTTACAAAACCCAAGAGATTGGGAGAAAAAGGACGCAGAATCCACTGAGAAAGCCTTCTAACACGAGTACGAACTGGGGAAGATAAAATCGGTCCGGGATCAGAGACTCCAGGGACGGGGCAATCCCCCTCTGCGAGGAGTGAGAGGGGGAGAAAGAGAGAGTCCGAAACTACTTAAGATACTGTCCCTGCTGCTGGGAAACAGAAAAACCTCCGCTCGGGGCACAGAAGGACCGTGCGCGCAAAATCCCTGTGCGCCAGGTCTCCGGGTGCCAACTCATCCCGGAGGGGCTGCACGGACGCACTGCACCATTGTGCTCCTGGCTGGCCGGACTCCTGGGGGAGCCACATAGGCATACCGGGTTCCCGCGTTTCTGGTTGGCTGGAATTCTAGAGTGAGGCGAAGAGCTTAAAAACTGGGAGATTTGCCTGCGAGTTCATGTTTCGAGTGAGGAGACACAAAGGGACCTGGTTTCCCTCTCTCCAGCAGGCCCGGCACGCCCCGCAGGCAGATCCCTGCCCATGCTCACCAACCCGACTTGGAGGAGAAGGGAACAGGGATTCTGGCTCCACCTCCAGGGCTAGGCAAGAGGCTTGGAATTGCCCCGAGGGGATCGCCTGCGTGGTTGTGTCTACGGCAATTTCGTGGGGCGCACAGACTGGGATTTGAAAATTAGGCCTGGCCTGGGTTAAAGAACACAACCCACTTTGGCTGCGCCCTTGGCACGAGGAGTTTACACGCCCAAAAAAGCGAGGTGCAGCACTTGGTTCAAGAAGGGACTGGAGCACCGCCACTCTCCTCCCCACTACCCCAAGGCAGAACTCCCACCTGATGCATTGCATCACACCAGACCCATCCCTAATTGAGAGCTGCTCTGCCCCTTTTGTTGTTGTTGTTTCTTTTTTTTTTTTTCTTNTGGGACACCTAGTTCGAGGAGAAAAGACTGGGGAGTTGCCATTTTTCTCCCCACAACCACCAAGTCAGGGCCACAAGGATCAACCTGCAGGACCCACAGTGGAGGCAAGACCCATCTACACCAAACCAGGCCCATCTGCGCTGGGTAACTGCTTTTTTTATGGGAGCCGGATAAATGCTGCAGAAACAGACAGCCCCTACCCAAAGACCAGCACTGCTGCAGTACCATGATTAACTCTAGATCACTTCTTGCTATTCAGATATATTCTCCCTTTTCTCATTCTTATCTCTCCCCTCCTCTGGGCTGGTTATTCTGCTTATAGGTTTGATTAAAAAGACATGTTTAATCCATTCTCTTGATGCATGTTCTACACCTCTTTCTTTATCTATCTTTCTCTTTCTCTCTGAAATATTCAGACTATATAGTTTATCTGTTAACATTATCTTAATTTTTTTTTTCTCCCTGCCTCTTGCTCTATTCTTTTTTCGCTCTGTAGATTAAGCCTTTTAGTCTCTCTGCCTGGTCAATATTCAATTTCTCTTTCTCCCCACCACTGTCATTTCTTTCTTTGTATATGCTCTTCCATCAGCACTGCCTCCACCCCGCTCTTTATTTGTAGTTGGGATTCCTGGTTTTATGCTTGTAGACTGTCCTTTGTCTTTTGTGTATTTTGTTGTTGTTTGTTTTTTTTTGTTTGTTTCTCTTGTCAGTATATTTCTTTGCTTGATTTGTTTGTGCATTTGTATATTTTTGTTCCCTGTTTGTAAATCTGTCTCTCTTTCTTTCGAGGACTGCTTCAAGGAACAAACCATAGTACACATGGTGGAGACTCCAAAATATCACTATGAGTAGGGAAATAAAATAACCAAAGTCACAAGAGAGAGCAAGGGACACCCTAAAAAGAACATTTCCTAAACGTTCAGGCTCTGGACAGTCTAAGAGCCTCCTTTAATACAGCAGTACTCACAGTTGCAGAGCACATAACAACCTTTTAATAATTACAAGAGAGAGAAATCCAACCAAAATGATGAAACGGAAGAACTCTCCTCAAAAGAAATTCCAGGAAAAAGTGACAGTTAAAGAATTGGTCAAAACAGATATAAGCAACAGAACTGAAAAAGAATTTAGAACAATAGTCATGAAATTAATCACTGGGCTTGAAAAAAGGCATAGATGACAGCAGAGATGCTATTGCTGCAAAGATCATGGATCTTAAAAATGGTTATGATGAATTAAAAATGCTATAAATGAGCTGCAAAATAAAATGGAGGCAGGTACTGCACAGATTGAAGAGGCAGAGAGAATAGGTGAATTATAAGATACAATTATAGAAAAAGAGGAATCATAAAAAAGAGACATAAATTGATCTAGGAGCACAAAAGGAGTATTCGAGAACTGAGTTATGCAATCTAATGGAGCAATATCCATATCCTATGAATTCCATAAGAAGAAGAGAGAGAAATGAGCTGAAAGGTTACTTGAGTAAATCATAGCCGAGAACTTCCCCAAACTGGAGAAGGAAACAGACATTGAAATCCAAGAGGAACAGAGAACTATCCTCAGACGTAACTTGATCTTCTGCATGACATATCATAGTGAAACTGGCAAAATATAAGGCTAAAGAGAGAATTCTGAAAGCAGCTAGGGATAAAAGGGCCCTAACATACAAAGGGAGACACATAAGGGTCTATCTACTGCGGACCTATCTACTGAAACTTGGCAGGCCAGAAATGAATGGCAGGAAATCTTCAATGTGATCAATAGAAAAAAAAAAATTCAGCCAAGAATCCCTTATCCACCAAGCCTGTCATTCAGAATAGAAGAGATAAAAGTTTTCCAAAACAAACAGAAACTGAAGGAATTCATCACCACTAAACCAACCCTATAAGAAATAGTAAGGGGGACCCCATGACGGAAATGTTGCAAGGAACACAAGATACCAGAGACACCACTATAAGCATGCATCCTACAGAGAACACAATGACCCTAAACCCATATATTTCAATAATAACACTGAATGTAAATGGACTAAATGCTCGATCAAGAGAGATAGGGTATCAGAATGTATAAAAAAAAACCAAGATCCATCTATTTGTTGTTTAAAAATACTCATTTTAGACCAGAGGACACCTTCAGATTGAAAGTGAGGGGATGGAGAAATATCTATCATGCTACTGGAAGTTAAAAAGAAAGCTGGGGTAACTATACTTATATCAGACAAACTGGACTTTTAAGTAAAGGCAGTAACAAGAGATGAAGAAGGGCATTATATAATAATTACAGGGTCTATACATCAGGAGGAGTTAACAATTATAAATGTTTACACACCACATCGAGTTTGGCAGCACCCAGATATATAAAACAATTAATCACAAAGAGAAACAATCTTATGGATAAGAATGTGCTAATTGGAGGAGACTTTAATACTCCAATTACAAAAATGGATAGGTCAACTAGGCAGAAAATCACTAAAGAAACAATGGACCTGAAAGACACATTGGACCAGATGGACTTGATAGATATAGTTAGAACTCTACATCCTGAAGCTATGGAATTCACTTCTTCTCGAGTGCACATGGTACATCTCAAAGATAGATCACATACTGGGTCACAAAGCAGCCCTCAATAAATAAAAAAAAAATTGAAATCATACAATGCACACTTTCAGATTACAATGTTATGAAACTTCAAATCAACTACAGGAAACTCTGAAAAAACCTCAAGAAGCATGGAGGTTAAAGAACACCCTACTAAAGAACAATTGAGTCAACCAAGAAATTAGAGAAAAAATCTAAAAATATATGGAAACAAATGAAAATACAAAAATTCAAAGCCTTTGGGATGCAGCAAATGCAGTCCTAAGAGGATAATACATTGCAATCCAGGCCTATCTCAAGAAACTAGAAAAAGCACAAATACAAAATCAGTGCACCTAAAGGAACAAGAAGCAGAGCAGCAAGAACACCCCAAACCCAGCAGAAGAAGATAAATAATAAAGATCAGAACAAGTGCCTTCTCCGTCCTCCTTTCTCTAACTACAACTTCACCCTGTGGCTACATATGTGCAGTGTAACTTCCAGATCTTGCAAAATGGCAGAGAAGTAGGGGCTCCGTACATTGCACTCGCCCCCATATATCACATGGAAAAGATCTGAAGCCATAGGAAACCTTACAAAACCCAAGAGATTGGGAGAAAAAGGACGCAGAATCCACTGAGAAAGCCTTCTAACACGAGTACGAACTGGGGAAGATAAAATCGGTCCGGGATCAGAGACTCCAGGGACGGGGCAATCCCCCTCTGCGAGGAGTGAGAGGGGGAGAAAGAGAGAGTCCGAAACTACTTAAGATACTGTCCCTGCTGCTGGGAAACAGAAAAACCTCCGCTCGGGGCACAGAAGGACCGTGCGCGCAAAATCCCTGTGCGCCAGGTCTCCGGGTGCCAACTCATCCCGGAGGGGCTGCACGGACGCACTGCACCATTGTGCTCCTGGCTGGCCGGACTCCTGGGGGAGCCACATAGGCATACCGGGTTCCCGCGTTTCTGGTTGGCTGGAATTCTAGAGTGAGGCGAAGAGCTTAAAAACTGGGAGATTTGCCTGCGAGTTCATGTTTCGAGTGAGGAGACACAAAGGGACCTGGTTTCCCTCTCTCCAGCAGGCCCGGCACGCCCCGCAGGCAGATCCCTGCCCATGCTCACCAACCCGACTTGGAGGAGAAGGGAACAGGGATTCTGGCTCCACCTCCAGGGCTAGGCAAGAGGCTTGGAATTGCCCCGAGGGGATCGCCTGCGTGGTTGTGTCTACGGCAATTTCGTGGGGCGCACAGACTGGGATTTGAAAATTAGGCCTGGCCTGGGTTAAAGAACACAACCCACTTTGGCTGCGCCCTTGGCACGAGGAGTTTACACGCCCAAAAAAGCGAGGTGCAGCACTTGGTTCAAGAAGGGACTGGAGCACCGCCACTCTCCTCCCCACTACCCCAAGGCAGAACTCCCACCTGATGCATTGCATCACACCAGACCCATCCCTAATTGAGAGCTGCTCTGCCCCTTTTGTTGTTGTTGTTTCTTTTTTTTTTTTTCTTTAAAGTANGTGTTTGTCTGTCTGTTTTCTTCTCCATGGCTACATCAAAAAACAAGCCACAATACACATGGTGGAATGTCCCAATATCACTACAAGTAGGAAAATAAAATAACCAAGGTCTAAACAAGAGAGACCAAAAGACACCATTCAAAAAACACTCTCTGAAAGGATAGGCCCTGGACAGTCAAAGAGTTTTATTGGGTACAGCAGCGCTCACAGGTGCAGAGAGCATAACAAGTCTTTAAAACTAACAAGAGCCAGAAAGCTAACTAAAATGATGAAACGAAGAGCTCTCCTTCAAAAAAATCCAAGAAAAATTGACAACTAATGAACTGCTCAAAACAGATATAAGCAGCATAAGTGAACGAGATTTTAGAACAATAAACATAAAATTAATAGCAGGACTTGAAAAAAGCATAGGGGACATCGAATAAACTAGGGCTACAAGCAACACGGAGAATAAAAATAGGCATGATGAATTAAAAAATGCGGTAACTGAGTTACACAATAAATTAGAGTCATCCAATGCATGGATTGAAGAGGAAGAAAGGAGAATAAGTGATTTAGAAGACACCATTAGAGAAAAGAGGAACCTGAGAAAAAAAGAAACAAACTGATTCAGGAACATGAAAGAAGAGTTTGAGAGCTCAGCGATACGGTCAAACGAAACAATATCCGTACCATAAGAATCCCTGAAGAGGAAGAGAGAGGGAAAGGTGCTGAAGGATTCCTGGAACAAATTATAGCAGAGAACTTCCCCAACCTGAGGAAGGAAGTAAACGTTGAAATAAAAGAGGCTCAGAGGACTCCCCTCAGATGTAACTTGAATCGATCTTCAGCATGGCATATCATACTAAAGATGGCAAAATATAAGGTCAAAAAGAGAGAAATTTGAAAGCATCTAGGAAGAAAAGGGCCCTAACATACAAACGGAAACCTATTAGAGTGGTGACAGACCTATCTAATGAAACTTGGCAGGCCAGAAAGGAATGGCAGGAGATCTTCAATGTGATGAACAGAAAAAATATGCAGCCAAGAATCGTCTACCCAGCAAGCCTGTCATTCAAAATATAAGGAGAGATAAAAGTTTTTCCAAATAAACAGAAATTGAAAGAATTTGTCACCACTAAGCCAGCCCTACAAAATCCTGACGGGGACACTCTGAAGGAAATGCTTCAAGGAACAAAGATACCAGAGACAGCACCACAAACATGAACCCTACAAAAGATACAAAGACTCTAAACCCATATATTTCAATAATAACACTAAATCTGAATGGGCTGAATACTCCAATCAAAAGACATAGGGTAAAGGTTAAGAAAGGATACAAAGAAATTCATGTATATGCTGTCTACAAGAAACTCATCTTAGACTGGAAGATACCTTCAGATTCAATGTAAGGGGATGGAGAAATATATATCACGCTACTGGAAATCAAAAGAAAGCTGGAGTAGCTATACTTATACCAGACAAACTGGACTTTAAATTAAAGACAATAACAACAGATGAAGAAGGGCATTACATAATAATTACAGGGTCTATCCATCGGGAAGAACTAACAATCATAAATGTCTGTGCACCGAATATGGAAGCACCTAAATACTTAAAACAATTAATCACAAACAGAAATGATCTTATGGATAAGAATGTGCTAATAGCAGGGGACTTTAATACTCCGCTTACAGCAATGGATAGGTCAACCAGACAGAAAATCACTACAGAAATAATAGACTTAAAAGACACATTGGACCAGATGGATCTGACATATATATTTAGAACTATACATCCAGAGGCCAGGGAATTTACTTTCTTCTCCAGTGCTCATGGCACATTCTCCAAGATAGATCGCATACTGGGATATAAAGCAGCCCTCAATAAACATAAAGAATTGAGACCATACCATGCACACTGTCAGATCATAATGCTTTGAAACTTGAAATCAATCACAGGAAGAAGTCTGAAAAACCTCCAAAAACATGGAAGTGAAAGAACACCCTACTAAAGAATGAATGGGCCAATCAGGAAATTAGAAAGGAAATTAAACAAATATATGGAAACAAATGAAAAGGAAAACACAACAATCAAAAATCTAAGGGATGCGGCAAAGGCAGTCCTAAGAGCAAAGTACATTGCACTCCAGGCCTATTTCAAGAAATTAGAAAAAGCACAAGTGCAAAATCTAACAGCTCACCTAAAGGAACTACAGGCAGAGCATCAAAATGCCCTAAACCCAGTAGAAGAAGAGAAATAGTAAAAATTAGAGCAGAAATAAACAACATAGAGACCAAAGAAACAATTGAACA
>NW_027528588.1:76017-77714 GCF_008692635.1 Crocuta crocuta
CTCCATCTTTTCTCTTAACTTTTTCGTTTTCCCTCTCGGCTTGCATGTTAGATGGATTTGTCTGTGCGTTTGTGTGCCTCTGCTCTCTGTGTGTTTGTCTGTCTGTTTTCTTCTCCATGGCTACATCAAAAAACAAGCCACAATACACATGGTGGAATGTCCCAATATCACTACAAGTAGGAAAATAAAATAACCAAGGTCTAAACAAGAGAGACCAAAAGACACCATTCAAAAAACACTCTCTGAAAGGATAGGCCCTGGACAGTCAAAGAGTTTTATTGGGTACAGCAGCGCTCACAGGTGCAGAGAGCATAACAAGTCTTTAAAACTAACAAGAGCCAGAAAGCTAACTAAAATGATGAAACGAAGAGCTCTCCTTCAAAAAAATCCAAGAAAAATTGACAACTAATGAACTGCTCAAAACAGATATAAGCAGCATAAGTGAACGAGATTTTAGAACAATAAACATAAAATTAATAGCAGGACTTGAAAAAAGCATAGGGGACATCGAATAAACTAGGGCTACAAGCAACACGGAGAATAAAAATAGGCATGATGAATTAAAAAATGCGGTAACTGAGTTACACAATAAATTAGAGTCATCCAATGCATGGATTGAAGAGGAAGAAAGGAGAATAAGTGATTTAGAAGACACCATTAGAGAAAAGAGGAACCTGAGAAAAAAAGAAACAAACTGATTCAGGAACATGAAAGAAGAGTTTGAGAGCTCAGCGATACGGTCAAACGAAACAATATCCGTACCATAAGAATCCCTGAAGAGGAAGAGAGAGGGAAAGGTGCTGAAGGATTCCTGGAACAAATTATAGCAGAGAACTTACCCAACCTGAGGAAGGAAGTAAACGTTGAAATAAAAGAGGCTCAGAGGACTCCCCTCAGATGTAACTTGAATCGATCTTCAGCATGGCATATCATACTAAAGATGGCAAAATATAAGGTCAAAAAGAGAGAAATTTGAAAGCATCTAGGAAGAAAAGGGCCCTAACATACAAACGGAAACNCTGAGGAAGGAAGTAAACGTTGAAATAAAAGAGGCTCAGAGGACTCCCCTCAGATGTAACTTGAATCGATCTTCAGCATGGCATATCATACTAAAGATGGCAAAATATAAGGTCAAAAAGAGAGAAATTTGAAAGCATCTAGGAAGAAAAGGGCCCTAACATACAAACGGAAACCTATTAGAGTGGTGACAGACCTATCTAATGAAACTTGGCAGGCCAGAAAGGAATGGCAGGAGATCTTCAATGTGATGAACAGAAAAAATATGCAGCCAAGAATCGTCTACCCAGCAAGCCTGTCATTCAAAATATAAGGAGAGATAAAAGTTTTTCCAAATAAACAGAAATTGAAAGAATTTGTCACCACTAAGCCAGCCCTACAAAATCCTGACGGGGACACTCTGAAGGAAATGCTTCAAGGAACAAAGATACCAGAGACAGCACCACAAACATGAACCCTACAAAAGATACAAAGACTCTAAACCCATATATTTCAATAATAACACTAAATCTGAATGGGCTGAATACTCCAATCAAAAGACATAGGGTAAAGGTTAAGAAAGGATACAAAGAAATTCATGTATATGCTGTCTACAAGAAACTCATCTTAGACTGGAAGATACCTTCAGATTCAATGTAAGGGGATGGAGAAATATATATCACGCTACTGGAAATCAAAAG
>NW_027528589.1:0-589 GCF_008692635.1 Crocuta crocuta
CTACAATTGTACGATCAATCTAACTATGACAAGCAGGCAAGAATATGCAATAGGGGGGCACCTGGGTGGTTCAGTAGGTTATGTGTCCTACTTCAGCTCAGGTCATGATCTCGTGGTTTGTGAGCTCCAGCCCCGCGTCGGGCTCTGTGTTGACAGCTCAGAGCCTGGAGCCTGCTTCAGATTCTGTCTCCCCCTCTCTCTGCCCACCGCCCCCATGCACATACTATGTCTCTCTCTGTTTCTCAATAATAAATAAAAGCGTTAAAAAATTAAAAAAAGAATATGCGGTAGAAAAAAACCAGCCTCTTCAACAAATGATGCTGAGAAAACTGGACAAATACATGTGAAGGAAGGAAGGAAGGAAGAAAAGAAAGAAAGAAAGAAAGAAAGAAAGAAAGAAAGAAAGAAAGAAAGNAAACTGGACCATTTTCTTACACAATACATGGAAATAAACTCAAAATGGATTAAGTATCTAAATATGAGACCTGAGCCATAAAATTCCTACTTGAGGGCACAGGTAGTAATGCTGTGATATTGGTCATATCAACATCTTTCTAGATGTGTCCCAAGGCTAGGAAAACAAAAGCAA
>NW_027528590.1:0-623 GCF_008692635.1 Crocuta crocuta
ACACACACACACACACACACACACCTGCTCTCCAAAACCACTGACAGGGAGAAAAGGAGAGGGTCTCGATACCGCCAATGTTTTATAAACAGTGTGATGCAGAGCCTGAAGTTTCAGACGTCAGTGCCTGGTGGTGCTCTGGTAAGGAAGCAGGGTGGAGTCCTCCTGGAAAGGGCAGCGTGGTCTGAGAATCCCCTGGGTCACACTGGGAAAAGTTCCCTTGCTTAGAGTGCAACTGATGGAGGTGATAAGGCCTCTTCAGGAGCAATAGAGCCAGCACATCCAGAGCTGCCTCATTCACTGGTACAGGAACAAAAGACTTGACTGAGGACACAAACCCTGGCTCGGCTGTATGTTGGGATTTACCATAACCTCTGAGTTGCTATCACCCTGTGGTGGCGCAACTGCTTCCCGGGACAAGCCAGCACCCGCCACAGTGCAGCAAGACCCTCCCTCAAAGGATCAGTGTGGGTCTGAGTAGTGTGGTTTTGAAACATAGCTGAGCCTGAAATAAAACCCAGGAGGGCAGTAGACACCAACGGACTTGTCAGAAACAGACAGGATGAAAGCAGGATGAGAGCTGACAGAAGCTGGGAACACGGGAGGGGAGATTGTATCTGTGC
>NW_027528591.1:0-422 GCF_008692635.1 Crocuta crocuta
GGGGGCACGGGACGTTGCCAGGGCGAAGGGGAGCTGCCTGCCCTGTGGCTGGAGAACACCTGCACTGCATGCCGGGGAGCCGCTTAAAGGTCGGGGCCCCCAGGCCCAGCGCTGTCCCCGGGGGCCTGCCGAGGGGAAGTGGTCTTGGTCCCATAGGGGAGAAGGCCCTGAACTTGGACAGAAGNNNNGTCGATTCCAGCTTTGCCTTTGAGCACAGCAACTTGAGAATCTCCAGAAACTTCTGTGCACTGTGCTGGGGGCGTGCAGGTGGGGCGCCCGCCTGTGCCCGAAACCCCTGGAGGGCATTGGGGGGTGCAGGGCTCACAGCCCCTGACATCGCCCACGACTTCCCAGGGGTCTCGGGGGCCCCGCCAGATTCTCACAGGGGCTGGTGGTCAAAGAAATGAGGTCAGAGCCAGGGC
>NW_027528592.1:0-480 GCF_008692635.1 Crocuta crocuta
AACCTAGAATTCTGTACCCTGCAAAATTATTTCTCAAAAGTGAAAAAGAAATAAATACTTTATAAGACAAATGAAAAGTGAAGAATTTTTTTGCTAGTAGACCTGTCTTGCAAGACATGTTAAAAGAAGTTCTTTATAAGGAAGGAAAATAGTATAGATAATAAAATTCAGATCTACATAAAAAAGGAAGAGTACTGAAGAACGGCTAGGTGAAGGTAAAATAAACACTTTTATTTCTCGTATTTTTAATTGATCTAATCAATAACATTTCTCAAAATAATAACAGCTATGATATATTCAATTATGTATGTTTATATATATATATATGTACACACACACACACATATTTGCTTATATGTAAGTGAAATGAATGACAACAATAATACAGAGATGAAAAAGGGGAGGAATTAGTATTGTTATTATAAGGTCTGACAGTACCAGAGAAAAGACATAGTGTTATTTGAAAGTGAATTTGGATTA
>NW_027528593.1:0-558 GCF_008692635.1 Crocuta crocuta
ATATTTTTCAATAATAACACTGAATGTAAATGGACTAAATGCTACTATCAAAAGAAATAGGGTAGCAGAATGAATAAAAAAACAAAATCCATCTATTCGCTGTCTACAAGAGACTCATTTTAGACCTCAGAACACCCTCAGATTGAAAGTAAGGGGATGGAGAAATATCTATCATGCTACTGGAAGTCAAGAGAAAGCTGGAATAGCTATACTTATATCAGACAAACTGGACTTTAAAGTAAAGACAGTAACAAGGGATGAAGAAGGGCATATATAATTCTTACAGGGTCTATCTATCAGGAAGTGCTAACATTTATAAATATCTACACACCTAATACGGAAGCACACANATACATAAAACAATCACAAACAGAAACAATCTTATGGACAAGAATGTGCTAATAGCGGGGACTTTAATACTCCACTTACAGCGATGGATAGATCAACAAGACAGAAAATCACTAACAAAACAATGGACTTGAATGATACATTGGACCAGATGGATTTGACAGGTATATTCAGAACTGTACATCCTGAGGCCATGGAATTCACTTTCTT
>NW_027528594.1:0-6564 GCF_008692635.1 Crocuta crocuta
TGACTGACCTTGTGTTTGCAACCCCTAAATTACTATGATTAAGAATCCACTTTCACCAATATATACACGGAGCTTCACAGAAAAAGAATCAGGAACACAGCTAAATCTCGATTTATAGAATTTTCTAGGATGGGGGTGCATGGGTGTCTCAGTCGGTTAAGTGTGGGACTTAGGCTCAGGTCATGATCTCAAGGTTCATGGGTTTGAGCACCCTGTGGGGCTCTGTGTTGATGGCTAGCTCAGGGCTCAGAGCCTGGAGCCTGCTTCGGATTCGTTGTACCCCCACTCTCTGACCCTCCCCTGCTCTATCTGCCTCTCTCTATCTCTCAGAAATAAAGAAAACTTTAAAAAAATAAAAAGAAAAGAGTTGCAAGGATGAAGACATTATGTTCCCCAGTTTATCCTAACTCTGAGGGGACATAGTAAAGTGGAGAGGCTATTTCTTATGGCGACTCAAGCATTGCAATGATTTAAAAAAAAATGTTTTTGCCACTAAATATTGACTTCTAAGTGCTTAATGATGCAAACATAGTTAAGGCAGTACACCCCAGAGCCTCCTGCAAATCAGAAATCCCTTTAGCAGATATACATGGACCTCTAGAAAACTAATCATCACAAACAGTTAAGTCTGAATTTCCTTAAATGTCCGACCAATGAGAAATTTTTGTATTCTGTTCTTAACTTCTCCCAGATGTACTAATAAAATGCATAGTTAAGGTGGGTTTCCAATCGCAAACAAAACAAAAGGAAAAAACAACTCTTCTAATACTACCAAAAAATCGGTTTTGCCAATATACTCCACTTCTGTGGGAAGTAATAACAAACGTAGACCTGGCAGGTCATCGNCGACCAATGAGAAATTTTTGTATTCTGTTCTTAACTTCTCCCAGATGTACTAATAAAATGCATAGTTAAGGTGGGTTTCCAATCGCAAACAAAACAAAAGGAAAAAACAACTCTTCTAATACTACCAAAAAATCGGTTTTGCCAATATACTCCACTTCTGTGGGAAGTAATAACAAACGTAGACCTGGCAGGTCATCGCATTTCAGAACCACAACTTGCTACCATTAAAAAAAGAAAAAAGAAAGAAAAAAAAAAGGCAGGCCTAATGAACAGGTCCTCGAAAATCTGGACAGGTTCCTCTGAAATGGAGCTCACTGCATCTTCCACATCCCAGAGGCATGGGTTGAGGCTGACTTATTACACCTAGAAATCTTAGGATGCACTAAAGCACCTCATGTTTCCCTGGTATGTCCCTAAACCGGGATTGGTTGGATTTAGAAATCTCAAAGGCTGGATGAAACACTGATTTGCCTGAATCAACATACTTCCTTTGACTAAGAAATTCAAGGTTTGGCTAATCCCTTGATTCCCCTAAAGGGGGACTGGCTCCGCTGAGAATTCTCATTGGCCGCTGTTCGCGCACCACTGCAAGGTTGGAAATCGCAGGCGGGATTACAGCGGACTTGCTACAACAAGGAAATCCATGCGCTGCAAATTCCCGATTTGCTACAAGGAAGAAATGAATGATGACGGCGAAATCTCGCGGGTTGGAGATGGAGACACGACCAGCAGTCAAGGATTGTTCCAATGTCTTCATGGAGGCATTCTAAGGTCCTTGTCCTCGCTTAGGAAGAGGGAGCGCGGATTCATCTCTCCTAGCAAAGGGCCATACAGCACAGGAGATCTGGACCCGTGCCGCCGAGCAGCCACCTAGACACAGAATGCTCTGGAAACTAGGGAAGCTGCACCTGTTAAATGGCCAGATCAGGACAACTCGACAAATGCAAACTGGGGGAAAGGAGTGGTGTTGCCCACGACAAACTCCTGCATTGAGAAGTCGAGACTGGAAAGAGGGCGGCGCTGCCACAGAGACTGTGCACAAATCCGGACTGTGACAGACACATGTCAGACTCCGAGCTATGGGCCAAGTGCCAAGGGGAAGGCCAGCAAGTACGACCCCGGAAAGGCCAGCACAGCCTTCTTGGGACAGAGGAAGGGCAGGCACTCAACAACTTAGAACTTTGAATGGAGTTCAAGGAGAGGAGGGACATCCCAGATTGATCTGGTGTGCACCTCTACTGAGAGTGCTGATACGAAACAGGCTGCTAGGCAACGGAGTGGAACTGCCCCCTAAGGAACACCCGGCTGGGCTGACGCACAGCTGCTGCCCCCACTGACACCTTCTGTTCCCAAGGTCCTGTGGTGCCAAACAGAGCACCCCATCAGCGCAAGGATGGGCGACTCCAGGGAAACACAGCCAGCTCTGAGCCAGCAGTGCCACCGCAACCAGGAAAGCACCAGCCAGGCTCTGCCAGAAACCGCGATCCCCTTCATGAGTCACGCAGCTACTGGAGAGGAGGCTGACACCTGCCAACACAGGGCACCAGTGGTGCTGGAAGGAGCAAGGGCCCGCAGGGAGCACTGAGAGGCTCAGGGGCCTGAGAGTATGGCTCAGGGAGGGGAGCTCTTCCTCCCCCAATCCCCTTCTTGGATCAGAGCTTCCATGGGAAATGATAAGGAGAAATTGAGGCTGTGACCCCACAACCTGCTGCCTGGACCTGCAGTTCCTGGATGGAGTGGTGCTGGGACACTCCCTGTGCCTGCGCAGCAAAGGTGGGGTGGAGCCAAAGATCACCATCCCAGTCCTCCGCCCAGAGCAGCTGTGGTGCAGCCAGGAGTAGCCAGCATTCTGACCACTAGGGGCAGCTCTGATGGGAAGCCCTTGGTTCTGAACCCAGACTTGCTGTAGCCCGTCCACTAGCGCCTGGCGCTACCCCTCAAAAGGGGAAGGGGCACTCCTGCTCCCTTGTCTGTCCCTGAATCAAAAGCACCAGTTAGAAGGAAATCTTTCTTTTGTTGTGCTCCTTTGTTTCGTTTTGTTTGTGGCAGAAGCTGCCAGGATCTTCCTGCAACACATTTCCCTGGAGGGAGAGCCGTGTCCTCTCCCTCCTCAGGTACACATGCCCATCTGGTGGTTCCTTCTAGGGGACACACAGGCAAAGCCCTACTGGGAGTTTGGAGGCTCAGGGTTCCTGGCCACCTGATCTCTGGACAAGCAGCTTGGAAACCCCAGAGCCTGACACTAGCATTCTGTCAGTCACAGCCCCCTTCTGCTGGCCTTCAGCTTGCCTCATAATAGTCCTCTACCTCCTCTGACCTTCCCTCTGTTTGATTCTTGTCCAGTTCCCTAGCCACAGGACTGGCAGCCACCCCAGGCCCTCCCCAAAGAACTGGAGGCTCCCGGTGGCTTGTCTCACCTCCCCAGGATATTTCTTCTATGCCACACAGGTGGTCCAGTGGGACAATAAAGTTTCAGGGTTTTTTTTTTTTTCCTCACTATTAGATACCAGGGCCCAGGCTACTGTTTTTCCATGAAATTCCTCTCAATTCCCAAAAGGAAGGCCCTCCTTATAGGGCATTGCTAGCAGCAGGATCAAAGAGGAACATACCCACTGGGATGTGACTATTGGCACCACTCACTTCAAATGGCTTCCTCTGTGGTGGCCTCCTGGCTCTTTCTTTCCAACTACAGGCTTGGAGGCCTTCACAGGATGCCCTGCTCTTGCACTTCCCAGCTGGCCTGCCCAGTGGACCTTTGACCACTCCTTTCTAGTCCAGATGGGAAACAGAAAGCACTGAAAACCTACCCCATTATTAAAGATATGCTTCAGTCGAGAGTCATAGGGAGTCTGGGTGGCTCAGTCCATGAAGTGAGGCTCTTGCCTTTTGTTCAGGTCATGATTTCATGAGTTCATAAGTTTGAGCCCCAATTTGGCCCTGTAGTGCTGCTTCAGATTCTCTCTTTCTCTCTGCCCCTCCTCCATGCATTCACACACACTCCCTTTCTCCCTCAAAATAAATACATAAAGTGAAAAAATAATTTTTTTAGATGCCCATAAGACCAATAGCTCCCCTTCAGTAGTCCCATTGGTTGGTACTTAAGCCAACCACTAATGTAGGACACCTCACCATTGACTTTATGCAAACCTTGCCTCTCAGGTTCGCTGATTAAGGCTCCAAGTCCTAATATTATAGAACTCATTATAGGACATACAACAGGAGAAAGAATCCTTCACTGTCACTGATCTAGCCAGTATGTTCTATTTTGTTCCCGCTGTGTACCAGTCCCAGGACCAATTTTCTTTCCCTTTTGAAGGGACTCACTATACATTTCCTCAGCTCCCACTTAGGTATGTAAAGAGTTCAGCAATTGAACATCACGTCTGCAGGCAGGTTGTGTATTGCTAAGTCCATGGGTGGTCACTGAGACACAGTGGAGGTGAGGACCTGGATGGTGTCGCCACAGAGACTGTGCACAAATCTGAGCTGTGACTGACAAACTGCTGGCTCCAGGCTACTGAGCAATATGTCAAGGGGAAGGCTGGCATGTGCCACCACCAAAAGGCCAGCACAGGCCTTCCTGGGACAGAGGAAGGGCCTGCACCCATGGACCCTGAACTTTGGGCAGAGTTCAAGTAGAGGCGTGGAAATCCCATAGGGATCTGGTGTCCGATGCTAATGGAAATGGTGATGAGAAACAGGCTGCTGGGCACCAGAGCGGAGCTGACCCCGAGGAACAGCTGGCTGGGCCCAGGCAATGTTGCTGCCCCCAGACCCGCCACCACCTCCTGTTTCCAGGGATCCTGTGGGGCCTGGAACAGAACACTCCCCTGAGAGCACCGGTGGGTGAGGCCAACAAAACACTCCCACCTCCATGCAGGCAGCACCACCACCATCAGGAATGCACCAGCCAGGCTCTGTCAGAAACTGTGACCCCACATCATAGGCCAGGCACCTAGTGGGGGACCTGGCTGACACCTGCCCTTGGTGCTAAAAGGAGCAAGAGCCACCAGGGGGCACTGTTGGTGAAAAGGGCCCTAAAGGGCCTCCTCAGGGAAGGGAGCTGTGCCTCCCCCAATCCAAGCCTGGATTTTGCGCTCCCAGGGGAAGTGAAAAGGAGAATCCAGAGCTTGAATTTATGGAAGAATACCTCAATCAGGGGTACCTGAGCAGGTCGGTTTTTGTATACAAAAACATCAAGGGCTGTTCCACATTTCTTAGAGTTTAAGACATAGTTCATACAAGAACAACTTTTCCTTTATCCAATGAATTACAGGTCTCTAAAAACATCACACTTAGTGGTGCCCGGGTGGCTCAGAGGGTTAAGTGCCTGACTCTCGGTTTGGCTAATGTCTTGGTCCCAGGTGCGTCGATTGAGCCTGTGTGGGGCTCCTCGCTGGGTGGGGAGCCTGCTGAAGATCCTCTGTCTTACTCCCACTGCCCTTCTCCCAGAGATGTGCGTGCCCGCTCTCTCTCTCTCTCTCTCTCTAAAAGAGTAATAAAAAATGTCACATATGCTATAGTCAACGGAAAGAAAGCCAGTATCAAAGAAGGCTAGGAAATGCTTTATTTGTATCTTACTGAAGACTATAGCCCACGAGACAGAATTTCAGATGCTCTGAAGAACTGCTCCAAAGCTTGAGAGCTACAAGAGATTTCACGTACCGAGTGGGCACAAAGGTATTAGTACTTGCAAGCAATTTTCCAAATAATGGCACTTCACAAGGTATAATTTCTTTGGTTGTAAAAATTAAAGTTCACTGATTTTCACATAGACACGTGCGAGAACTTTAAGTCATTTTAATACATTATGTTTCTCTCATCTCTTGAGTTTTCAAAATTATTGCTTGCATAACTCCACTCAATGGGCTTTCCAGTCTTTTCTGTTTTTGATTTTTCTTTTTCTTTTTTCCCTACATCGGCCTGCCCCAGGTCTTCATGATTTTGGTGTCTCCTTGCCGTCACTTGAAATGGCCCATAGAGGGCTAACCTCAGTCTTCTACTAAACTGTTAGTGCACGATAATATATATACCTACGTGGTTTTGCATTAATATACAGATATATATAAACACACGAGTGCAAAAATTACACCAATCATTTTAAAATCTTGCCATATGTCAGGGACAATAACTCAAAGATCAAAAGAATAGTTGGGTCCAAATTGTTTTTGGCAGTATAACTTGGTGTAAGTAAATGTGACCTGCTCAGATGGCTACAGCTTTTCAATGAAGCTTCTAATTTACTAGTATAATTTTTTTGATTCTTAAAAAAATGTTAAATTTTTTAATTTATTTCTGAGAGGGAAAGAGAGAAACAGTGTGAGCAGGGGAGGTTCAGAGAGAGAGAGAGAGAGATACAGTATTTGAAACAGGCTCCAGGCTCTGAGCCAGCCGTCAGCATAGAGACCGATGCGGGCCTCAAACCCACGATCCGTTGGACCATGACCTGAGCCAAAGTCGGATTCTCAACCGACTGAGCCACCCAGGTACCCCTATTTTTTTTTATTTTTCATTTAATTTGGAGAGAGCATAGTAGATGGGGACAGAACAGGGGTGAGGATCAGCAGCTGCTCTGCACTGAGAGCAGGGAGCCCAATGTGGTGCTTGAATTCAGGAACCCTAGGATCATATCCTGAACAGAAGTCTGATGCTCAACCCAGATGCCCCTTGTATAAGAATTTTTTAGAGAACCTAATTTTGGAGTCTTTTTTTTTTTTT
>NW_027528595.1:0-488 GCF_008692635.1 Crocuta crocuta
TATATTTATTCAGTGGCACAGTAAATCTCAATTGTTTTCTTTAATGAATGAATGTCCGTGGGCATAAATAATTGCACTTGTCAATCATGACTCTTACCTGCTAATATAACTACTGTTTAATTACCCTTCCGTTCTAAACATTCAGGGACGGTGTCTGTTGTCTTTACCATTGCATCCTAAAGGCATTGTGGAATATCTGTAATATTGTATACAATGAATCCATATTAATACATAAATTAATAAACATGTCAATTACAGATGTCATTGGTAATTTGTTGTTCTATTAAAATATGATATTCACACATTAAAATATAACTATAAAACAAGTGCGGGNAAATCTTTAAAATAATGTATTAGTAAAAGAAGAAAGGAAATTGAGTTATTGAATGCTTACCTCAAGGTCCAAACTCTAATTACATTCCCAAAATTAGCTTCATTTAAATCAAAGGAAGTAAATTTTATTAGCTCCATTTTAAAGGAAAGGAGAC
>NW_027528596.1:0-710 GCF_008692635.1 Crocuta crocuta
CACAGATAAAGTACAGAAGACAGAATGCATGTAGGGAAACATAACATCATAGGGAAATTAACCAAAATCTCTTAAATCTCACTGATTTTGGAATTTGAAGAGGACTGTGCAAGGTGACCGACTACGGTGATTATATACTTTTTAAAAAGGTGTGTCAGCTCTGCCTGAATGCTTTCCCTACACATCCTGTCCCCTACACTTTGTCCTTTCTATGTCCCTTAATAACCCTCCACCTTTCTGTCTATGTGTCAGCACCTGCTTCTAGGAGGACCTAGTCTCCTCACTCCCCATCAGACAGTGGGGTTTCTGTACAGACAGGAAACAAACTGACAGAAATGGTGGTGATGGAGGATAGTAGCGAGATCACCCTTTGTGCAGGGGAGCCCAAGGGAGTTTCATGGGGTGGCAGGAACTTCTTAGATCTAGATTTCAGGGGTGTTTGTGCTCATTTATCAGAGAAATATTCACTGACTCCCTGGCGCCTCAGGGTCAGACAGACAGGTGTCTGTCTCTAGGATATGGCTGACTTCTAATGGTGGGTAAGGAGGAGGGACCAGCAGTGACTGTGGGAGATGGCGTGTGTGAGGAGGCCACACGTGGAGTCAGACCCTGGCCCAGGAGGGCAGCTCTCCCCACACAGCACCATGTGAGGAGGGCTCTNGGGACCAGAGATGTCTTCATCAGTCCTGTGAACTCCGTAATCCTCTTCC
>NW_027528597.1:0-1034 GCF_008692635.1 Crocuta crocuta
GACAATAAACTATTTGTAAAAATAATAATAATAATAAAATAATAATAAATAAATAAATAAATAAAAAGAAGATATCCAAGTGGCCAATAAACACATGAAAAGAAACTTTACATCACTGGTCATTACGGAAATACAAATCAAAACTACAATGAGGTAACACTCCACATCTGTTAGTATGGCTATTATTTAAAAAAAAAAAAACAAAGAAAAAAAACAGAGGTGCCTGGGTGGCTTAGTCGGTTAAGCATCTCAATTCAACTTAGGTCATGATCTCGCGGTTCGTGGGTTCGAGCCCCGCGTCGGGCTCTGTGCTGACAGCTCAGAGCCTAGAGCCTGATTTAGATTCTGTGTCTCCCTCTCTCTCTGACCCTCCCCTGCTCACGCTCTCTCTCTCTCTCTGAAATTTATAAAACATTTTAAAGAAAATATTTAAGTATAAATAGTATATACAGTGTTTAATCCTAATTTCATGTGTACAACATGATTCAATAATTCTATACATTACTCAGTTCTTGCCATGGTTAAGTGTAGTAACCATCTCTTACCAAACAACATTGTTACACTCTTATGATATTACTTATGCTGTACTTTGCATCTCCATGACTTATTTATTTTATAACTGGAAGTTTGTACCTCTTAATCCTATTTCATTTTAGTTTCTTACTTGTCAACTAATTTTTTTAATTTCAGTATAGCTGANTAAATTTTTTTAATTAACCTAAATCTGGGGCGCCTGGGTGGCTCAGTCGGTTAAGCGTCCAACTTCGGCTCAGGTCATGATCTCTTACAGTTCGTGAGTTCAAGCCCCATGTCAAGCTTTGTGCTGACAACTTGAAGCCTAGAGCCCGCTTTGGATTCTTTCTCATTCTGTCTCTGTCTCTGTCTCTGTCTCACTCTGTCTCTCTCTCTTTCTCACTCTCTCTCTCCCTCTGCCCCTCTTCTGTTCATGCTCTCTTTCTCTCAAAACTAAATAAACGTTAAAAAATTTTTTTAATTAACGTCATTCTAAAATACAATAAACTGTATTAGCTCAT
>NW_027528598.1:0-2864 GCF_008692635.1 Crocuta crocuta
CTCTCTCTCTCTCCCCTAGAAATAAATAAAATATTAAAAAAAAAACAAAAAACAAATCATTTTATTCAGGATGCAAGAATAGCTTCACATAATCTGGGCTTGTTTGCATTTACTTTTTGTTTGTTTGTTTGTTTTATGTGTTGCTTTCTGTAATCAAGTTAGACTAAGTGAAAATTATCTGGACCACAACTCTGCAATGGAATTATTAAAAACATTAATTTCAAACGCTGTCTTTTCTTTAATCTGAACAATTCTAGGATCTGGTGTTTTTTATGTTCCCAATATAAATGATCAATTATAAAACATTTACTGGATTCCTATTATGCAAAGGACAGTCTTCTGAGTCCTGTGAGGGTCAGGAGGGTGAGCTAGAGTTGGGGTGGCCTGCAGGGAGCTCACACTGTGGGACAGATAACCCACAGCCAAAGCTTACACCCAAATTGGGCCTGGTGTCAGCACAGTTTGAAAAAGAACTTGTATAAATACAAGAGCAATACCAGTCTCCAAATTGATCTTTGGGAACAAAAAGTATTAGGAAGGAAAAATAATCTTTTGATTCTTCACATTGGTGAAGCAGAGCATTTCCGTTGGTCTATAAAAGTATAGACTGATTGTTTAGAAATTGTTTTCCTGAAAGCCAGGAATTGCTCTCAAAAAAAATTTCATACCAGTTAGAAAATATTTCTTTTCCTTTTATTTTCTTTTAATCTTTATTTATTTTTGAGGCAGAGAGAGGCAGAGTATAAACAGGGGAGGAACAGAGAGAGAGAGGGAGACACAGAATCCAAAGACAGGCTCCAGGCTCTGAGCTGTCAGCACAGAGCCCGTAGCGGGGCTTGAACCCATGAACCACGAGTTCCTGACCTGAGCAGAAATTGGTTATGACTGAGCCACACAGGAGCCCCAGTTAGAAACTATTTCTAATGGTAGTTGGAAGACAAGAATTAACAAGTCTATTTGATGTCTCTAAGCCATTGACAACTGAATTAGTTTCTCCTTCACATCAACTCATAGAGACTTCAAGCAGTTTCACTGCTGGGAATTTATCCTGTGGATACATTCCTATGTGAAGATCTTCATTGTGATTTTATAACTTCTCCAAATTGAAACAACATAAGTGTTCATCAGAAGGGATTGATTTAATTTGTGGTGTTCAGCGTATGTGGTAGAATACTATGCACTCCTGAAAAAGAATAAGGGAGGATCTACAGGTAGCAATAAGGGAGATGGTCTAAGAAATATTACTAGATGAAAAAGCAAGGAGCAAACTATATATAAATAGGATCCTATTTGTGAAGAAAAACAAGATTGTATGACTATACTATTCATAAAACATTTCTAGAAGGATACTCGTGAAACTCCTATCTTTAGAAAATGAAAGTGTGGCTTGGGGTGAAGAGAACTTTGACTTTCTGATTCTATACCCTTTTGTACATTTTGATTAATTTTTAAGTTTATTTAATTTGAGAGACAGAGAGAGGGGAGAAGGGCAGAGATAGAGGGAAAGAGAGAATCCCAAGCAGGCTCCACCCTGTCAGCACAGAGAACTACTTGGGGTTCAGTCTCATGAACCATGAGATCATGACATGAGTCGACATCAAGAGTAGGACACTTAACCAACTGAGACACCCAGGCACCCCTTGATTATTTTTAACCATGGATAGGTATTACTTTTTGTTTATTAGATTCTTACACTGTTATATCATTTTAAAGCTATAGTGCTTTTAAATTACAGTTACTTGGGAAACTGTCCTAACTGCTTTTCTCATTGTCCGCCTTTAGTTTCTATAGCCCAGTGACCCTGTCACAAACAAAACATATGCCTTTGCTTTTCCCATCTCCAGTAATAGCAAGCATTGGCAAATGTGAATTTTCATTTCCCCTACTGAACTCTTTCATCTTGCTTTTTTTGAGAAGTACTATCCAGTTTCTTCACAGAAATCTGTTCACACAGTGCCTTTTAATGTTTCTGCTGTAATTCGGTTCAAAATTTAAAAACCTTTTGGGTTCCTTAGTTTTTCAAGGAACCATTTACTTAACCTATCTTTATGGAGTTTTGAGCACATAGCATTTTGCAAGTTATGAGTTAATGAAGATGAAGTACCTGGCCTTAGGGAGTATAAAATGCAGTGACAGAGAAATCAGTTCTATATAACACAGAATTATAGAATTCTATAATTCTACAGAAATCATTCTATATGACACAGTTGGAAAAAGGCTCTGTGTCCCAAGAGGGTGTAGGGATACAGATGGAAAGTTACTAAATGACACCAGATTCAGGATTATTTCCAAGGAAACTTAACAATTAGGATGAATCTTGAAAGAGAAGAGATAGTTGGTGTCACAACACTGCCTTCACTGGAACATTTTCCATGGCCTAAAATTAGAGAATTTTAGACCTAGAAGTGACGTTAGAGAATAAGTCTAATCCTCCAGTTTTAAAATAAAGCAATGTTACCTTTTAAAATAATAAGGGCTGTGGAGTCAGATTAAGTGGCCAGCTCAGAGTGGACACTTAACAATTGTTTATTTCCTCTAGGACCAGCTACATCACTTACAAGACATCTTGCTTGAAAATTACTAAGAATCTCCTGACAGGTGCAATGAAGAGTTACACTAAGACTGGGCCCTTCTGAGCACCGGGGCCTGTGCACTTGCCCATATAGCACTTGGGCTCCCAAGGCACGGCTCCCAGCCTCCACTTACCCACCTTCCCAGAGGCCCCTCAATGCAGAATCTGAGCAAGAACCCCACATTCTCAGGCTCCGTTTCATGCCCTGTGCTCTTCAGATTTAGAACAAAAATCCAACAATAATTGGCAATGCCAGGGGCGCCTGGGTGGCTTAGTCGGTTAAGCGTCCGAC
>NW_027528599.1:0-562 GCF_008692635.1 Crocuta crocuta
GAAAAAATATGCAGCCAAGAATCCTCTACCCAGCAAGGCTGTCATGGAAATGAGAAGGAGAGATAAAAATCTTTCCACATAAACAGAAACTGAGAAATTTGTCACCACGAAGCCAGCCCTACAAGAAATCTTGAATGAGACGCTCTGAAGGAAAGGTTGCATGGAACAAAGATACCAGAGACACCACCACAAACATGAACTCCACAAAGAACACAAAGACTCTAAACCCACATATTTCAAAAATAACACTGAATGTAAATGGGCTGAATGCTCCAATCAAAAGACATAGGGTAGCANTAGCAGAATGGATAAAAAAAACAAAATCCATCTATATGCTGTATACAAGAAACTAATTTTAGACTGGAAGACACCTTCAGATTAAAAGTAAGGGGATGGAGAAAAATATATCATGCTACTGGAAATCAAAAGAAAGCCAGAGTAGCTATACTTATATCCGACAATCTGGACTTTAAATTAAAGACAATAACAAGAGATGAAGAAGGGCATTACATAATAGTTACAGGGTCTATCCATCAGTAAGAACTAACAATCATAAATGTCT
>NW_027528600.1:0-756 GCF_008692635.1 Crocuta crocuta
TTCTTTAACCTCCATGTTTTTGGAGGTTCTCCAGACTTCTTCCTGGGATTGATTTCAAGTTTCAAAGCTTTATGATCTGAGAGTGTCATGGTATGATCATGAGACATCATGATCTTTTTTAAAAGATCCCAATTCTTTTATATTTATTGAGGGCTGCTTTATGTGCCAGTATGTGATCTATCTTGGAGAATGTGCCATGCGCACTTGAGAGGAAAGTGAATTCCCTGGCCTCAAGATGTAAAGTTCTAAATATATCTGTTAGATCCATCTGGTCCAATGTATCTTTCAAGTCCTTTGATTCTTTAGTGATTTTCTGTCTGGTTGACCTATCCATTTCTGTAAGCGGAGTATTAAATTCCCCTGCTATTATCACATTCTTATTTATAAGATTGTTTCTGTTTGTGATTAATTGTTTTAAATATTTAGGTGCTCCCATATTTGTTGCATAGACTTTTATGATTGTTAGTTCTCCCTGATGGGTAGATCCTGTAATTATGATATAATGCCCTTTTTCATCTCTTGTTATTGTCTTTAATTTAAAGNTTTAAATGCCAGTTTGTCTGATATATGTATAGCTACTCCAGCTTTCTTTAGATTTACAGTAGCATGATATATATTTCTCCATCCCTTTACTGTTAATCTGAAGGTGTCTTCCAGTCTAAAATGCGTTTCTTGTAGATAGCAAATAGATGGATTTTGTTTTTTATCCAATCTACTACCCTATGTCTTTTGATTGGAGCATTCAGCCCATTTACA
>NW_027528601.1:0-790 GCF_008692635.1 Crocuta crocuta
ATTCTTCCAGACATTTAAAACAGAATTAATACCCATTCTTCTCAAACATTTCCAAAAAGTAGAAATTGAAGGAAAACTTCCAGAGTCATTTTATGAAGCCAACATCACTTTGATTCCCAATCCAGACAGAGACCCAGCAAAAAAGAAGAACTACAGGCCAATATCCTTGATGAATACAGATGCAAAAATCCTCAACAAGATNCAACAAGATGCTTGCAAATCGAATTCAACAGCACATAAAAAGAATTATCCAGCAAGATCAACTGGGATTCATTCCTGGGTAACAGGGCTGGTTCAATATTTGCAAATCAAACAATGTGATAAATCCATCAACAGAGAAAAGATAAAAATCATATGATCCTGTCAATAGATGCAGAAAAAGCATTTGACAAAATACAGCATCCTTTCTTAATAAAGTCCCTCGAGAAAGCCAGGATAGAAGGAACCTACTTAAACAACATAAAAGCCATCTATGAAAAGCCCTCAGCTACCATCATCTTCAATGGGGAAAAATTGAGAGCTTTACCCCTGAGATCAGGAACACGACAGGGATTTCCACTTTCATCACTGTTGTTTAACAGAGTGCAGAAAATCCTTGCATATGCCATCAGACAACAAAAGGAAATCAAAGGCATCAGAATTGGCAAAGAAGTCAAATTCTCACTTTTTGAGATGACGTGAGATTCTGCATAGAAAACCCAACAGACTCACCAGAAACCTACTGATCCAAGAATTCAGCAAAGTTCAGGGTACAAAATCAAAGTACAGAAATTGATTGCATTTTTATACA
>NW_027528602.1:0-1350 GCF_008692635.1 Crocuta crocuta
CTCTCCTAGAAATAAATAAAACATTTTTAAAAAATAAAAAAAAAAAGAGTTGGTTTTTTGAAATAATAAACAAAATTAACAAACCTCTAGCCAGGCTTCTCAAGATGAAAAGAGAGAGCACTCAAATAGACAAAACATGAATAAAAATGGACTTATTACAACCAACCCCTAAGAAATACAAGCAATTATAAGGGAATATGATGAAAAATTATATGCCAACAAATTGGACAACTTAGAAGAAATGGACAAATTCTTAAACACACTCACTANACCAAAATTCACACGGGAAGAGACAGAAAACCTGAACAGACCATAACTAGTGAGGAAATCGTATCAGTTATCAAAAATCTCCCAACAAATAAGAGCCCTGGGCCAGATGCCTTCCCTGGGGAATTCTACCAGACATATGAAACAGAATTAATACTCATTCTTCTCAAGCTATTCCAAAAAATAGAAATTAAAGGAAAACTTCTGGACTTATTCTACGAAGACAGCATCACTTTGAATCCCAAGTCAGACAGAGACCGAGCAAAATAAGAGAACTACAGGCCAATATCCTTGATGAATACAGATGCAAAAATCCTTAACAAAATACTTGCAAACCAAATCCAACAGCACATAAAAATAATGATCCACCAAGATCAAGTAGGATTCATTCCTGGGTTACAGGGCTAGTTCAATATTCGCAAATCAATCAGTGTCATACATCACATCAACAAAAGAAAAGATAAAAACCCTATGATCCTGTCAATAGATGCAGAAAAAGCACTTGACAAAATACAGCATCGCTTCTTAATAAAGACCCTCGAGAAAGTTGAGATAGAAGGAATTTACCTAAACATCATAAAATCCATCTATGAGAAGCCCTCAGCTAACATCACCCTCAATGGGGAAACACTGAGTGCTTTCCCCCTGAGATCAGGAATACGAGAAGGATGTCCACTCTCACCACTGTTGTTTAACATCGTGCTGGAAGTCCTAGCATCAGCCATCAGACAACAAAAGGAAATAAAAGGCATCAGAATTGGCAAAGAAGAAGTCAAACTTTCACTTTTTGCAGACGACATGATACTCTACATCGAAAACCCGACAGACTCCACCAGAAGCCTACTAGAACTGANATTGACCCATGAATTCAGCAAAGCTGCAGGATACAATATCAGCGTACAGAAATTGGTTGCATTTTTATACACCAACAATGAAGCAACAAAAAGAGAAATCAAGAAACTGATCCCATTCAAAATTGCAGGAAAAAATATAAAATACCTAGGAATAAACCTAACCAAAGATACAAGAGACTGTATGATGAAAACTTAGAAAACTTATGAAGGAAATTGAAGAAGACACAAA
>NW_027528603.1:0-180 GCF_008692635.1 Crocuta crocuta
GCTGTTGAATTCGATTTGCAAGTATCTTGTTAAGGATTTTTGCATGCGTATTCACCAAGGATATTGGCCTGTAGTTCTCTTTTTTAGCTGGATCTCTGTCTGGCTTGGGAATCAGAGTGATGCTGGCTTCATAAAATGAGTCTGGGAGTTTTCCTTCGCTTTCTATTTTTTGGAATAGCT
>NW_027528603.1:306-504 GCF_008692635.1 Crocuta crocuta
GAGCAAACTATCCTAAAATTTGTATGGAACCACAAAAGACCCCGAATAGCCAAAGTAATACTGAAAAATAAAACCAAAATGGGAGGTATCACCATCCCAGACTTTAACCTCTACTACAAAGCTGTCATCATCAAGACAGTACGGTATTGGCTTACAAAAACAGACACATAGACCAACGGAACAGAATTGAGAACTCAG
>NW_027528604.1:0-257 GCF_008692635.1 Crocuta crocuta
GTGATGCTGTATTTTGTCAAATGCTTTTTCTGCATATATCGACAGATTCATATGGTTTTTATCTTTTCTTTTGTTGATGTGATGGATCACTTTGATTGATCTACGAAAGTTGACTCAGCTCTGTAATCCAGGAATGAATCCCACTTGATCTTGGTGGATAATTCTTTTTTTTTTAAATGTTTTATTTATTTCTAGGAGAGAGAGAGAGAGAGACAGTGTGAGCAGGGGAGGGTCAGAGAGAGAGGGAGTCACAGACT
>NW_027528604.1:415-1313 GCF_008692635.1 Crocuta crocuta
ATTCGATTTGCAAGTATCTTGTTGAGGATTTTTGCATCCGTATTCATCAAGGATATTGGCCTGTAGTTCTCTTTCTTAGCTGGATCTCTGTCTCGTTTGGGAATCAGAGTGATGCTGGCTTCATAAAATGAGTCTGAGAGTTTTCCTTCGATTTCTATTTTTTGGAATAGCTTGAGAAAAATTGGTATTAGTTCTGTTTTAAACGTCTGGTAGAATTTCCCCGGGAAACCATCTGGTCCTGGACTCTTATTGGTTAGGAGATTTTTGATCACTGATCCGATTTCCTCACTAGTTATGGGTCTGTTCAGATTTCCTATCTCTTCCCGTGTGAATTTTGGTAGTGGGTGTACATTTAGGAATTTGTCCATTTCTTCTAATTGTCCCATTTGTTGACATATAATTTTTCACAGTATTTCCTGATAATTGCCTGTATTTTTAAGGGGTTGGTTGTAATAATTCCATTTTCATTCATGATTTTGTCTATTTGGGTGCTCTCTCTTTTCTATTTGAGAAGCCTGGCTAGAGGTTTGTCAATTTTGTTTATTTTTTTCAAAAAACCAACTCTTGGTTTCATTGATCTGTTCAATTATTTCTTTGGTCTCTATGTTGTTTATTTCTGCTCTAATTTTTACTATTTCTCTTCTTCTACTGGGTTTAGGGCGTTCTTGTTGCTCTGCCTCTAGTTCCTTTAGGTGAGCTGTTAGATTTTGCACTTGCGCTTTTTCTAATTTCTTGAAATAGGCCTGGAGTGCAATGTACTTTCCTCTTAGGACTGCCTTTGCCGCATCCCATAGATTTTAGATTGTTGTATTTTCATTTTCATTTGTTTCCATATATTTTTAATTTCATCCCCAGTTGCCTGATTGGCCCATTCATTCTTTAGTAGGGTGTTCTTTAA
>NW_027528605.1:0-522 GCF_008692635.1 Crocuta crocuta
ACTACAAAGCTGTCATCATCAAGACAATATGGTATTGGCACAAAACTGACACATAGACCAGTGGAATAGAAGAGAGAACTTAGACGTGGACCCACAATTGTCTGGGCAACTAATTTTTACAAAGCAGGAAAGAGTATCCAGTGGAAAAAAGAAAGCCTCTTTAACAGATGGTGCTGGGAGACCTGGACAACAGCATGCAGAAGAAAGTAAGGAGATCACTTTCTTACACTGTACACAAAAATAAACTCAAAATGGGTAAAGGATCTGAATGTGAGATAGGAAACCATCAAAACCCTAGAGAAGAAAATAGGAAACAACCTCCTTGACCTCAACCACAGCAACTTCTTACTTGACACNACGTCCCCAAAGGCAAGAGAATCAAGAGCAAAAATGAACTCTTTGGAACTCATCAAGATAAAAAGCTTCTGCACGGCAAAGGAAACAATCCATAAAACTAATAGGCACCTGTAGGAATCTGAAAAGATAGTTGCAAATGACCTATCAGATAAAGGGCTAGTATCC
>NW_027528606.1:0-210 GCF_008692635.1 Crocuta crocuta
AAAAAGCATTTGACAAAATGCAGCATCCCTTCTTAATAAAGACTCCAGAAAAGTGAGGATAGAAGGAACCTACTTAAACATCATAAAAGCCATCTATGAGAAGCCTTCAGCTAACATCATCCTCAACGGGGAAAAACTGAGAGCTTTCCCCCTGAGATCAGGAACACGACAGGGATGTCCACTCTCACCACTGTTGTTTAACATAGTGCT
>NW_027528606.1:414-565 GCF_008692635.1 Crocuta crocuta
AATTCAGCCAAGTTGCAGGGTACAAAATCAACGTACAGAAATCGGTTGCATTTTTATACACCAACAATGAAGCAACAGAAAGAAAAATCAAGAAACTGATCCCAACCACAGTTGCACAAAAAAACCATAAAATACCTCGGAATAAACCTAA
>NW_027528607.1:0-25766 GCF_008692635.1 Crocuta crocuta
CACAAAGCAGTCAACACCTGCACCACACACATTTGTGTCATGCTTCTGTATTACACTCCTCCTCTGTTCTCTTTTCTCACTCACCGGTTTGGCAGGGGAATTCCACCCCATGTGCACACCATTCTTGGAAACCTCTACTTCCTTGTCCCTCCAATGCTCAACCCTATTATTTATGCAGTGAAAACCAAGGAGTTTAGGGACAAATTGACCAAATATGGGTGCGGGAAGAAAGAGCCTATAACCATTACTTTTAGTCAGAAATAACCATTACTTTTAGTCAGAAACCTGTCTGATTATCCAACACTGGTGGGTATGAGGAAAACATGTTAGGTGGAGGCAGTTCTTAGGGGAATTGGCTAGTGGTAGAAAGATGTCATATCAGCAGATCAAGTGCTAGAATCCTTGGATAGAGAGATTATGTCACAGGAGACCTCCTTGCTGTCCATAATTTCAAAGGAAAGCCATGATCCCATGAAATTAAAATAATGACATATTCTCTCCATTCTTGACATGATAATTGGACAAACTATATGAGACCACGTTTGTAAGAGGACTTTGAAAACCACCCCACACTGAACTCATGGGAAATAAGATGTAATGGTTTCCTATGTAGATAAGATAAACCAAACAATTACATGCCTCCCACATTGCCATGCAAGGCCCAGGAGTATTGGGTTGTGAGTGTGCATTTGTATTCATATGTTTAAGTGGAAGTTGGAGGTGGAGATTGGGGGCAATTAGAAAGGACAAGGAATAGAAAATTAGTATTAAAGTCACTGCTTTATTTTCTCTGCTAGTTGACCTTACATTCAGGTAATGAGACTGGGCTGCTTCCATATAGAACTAAGGAATATGCACAGGAGACATAATCTGCAAGTCTCAGACACCTTTGAGAGGAAAAGGAAAAAGGAGAAGCTCCTGACCTTAAAGGTTTATAAGCATTTGACCTAATTTCTTACTTGTATAAACTCCCAGAGTTTCTCCTGCTCCTCCCAATGAACTCTCTTACAAAGAAAACTTCTGAGGATGTTCTGCTAGTGTTCATAGTTATAAAAATCTATTTTAGGGGCGCCTGGGTGGCTTAGTCGGTTAAGCGTCCGACTTTCGCTTAGGTCATGATCTCGCGGTTCGTGGGTTCGAGCCCCGCGTCGGGCTCTGTGCTGACTGCCAGCTCGGAGCCTGGAGCCTGTTTCAGTCTGTGGCTCCCTCTCTCTCTGACCCTCCCCTGCTCACGCTGTCTCTCTCTCTCTCTCCTAGAAATAAATAAAAAAATATTTAAAAAAAAATCTATTTTATTCTGGAAGCCTCAAATGCAAACCTCTGTAAGCAATTTCAGTTGGTGCCCAGGACGATGTCCTGAACAAGTACTCCTGGCAGCTGTGTAGCTCAGTTCCTGTGCCCAGATGTGGGAATTCATTAAATTCAAAGGATATTGTTTCTTGTTCTAGACAGTTCTTATAGGCATAATAGCGAATATTATAAGTTGCATGTATCTTGAAAATGGAAAGATTTTAGTGTTGTTCATCATACTGTACAACTAATATATGAGGCAGAATTCAGTAAAAAAAAGATGCCTACAGTTAAAGCCACATGGTCATTATTTAAGTAAACTCTTAAAATAGTTTAAAGGGAGGGAAAGAAATGAAACTTCTCCAGAGTCTTGTGCCTGCTATAAGAAATAATAACAAATGTTTCCAGTATGCTAAACAGTTCGATAAAAAGGGCCAGGACATTTCAGAACTTGAAATAAAGGGCACAACCTTCAGAGGAAAAGAAAATGAGGACTGACTAGGAAGTGCCTTTTCTATGGAAGAAACAGGAGCAAGAGGATTGAGGAAGAGCCCTGCCTGTCTGGAAGGAGGGCCACGCCCAGAGAGTTAATCTTCTACCAAATTAGACACAATTCAAGCCAAACCAAAACCACTCAGCACAGTGTCTTATGATTAGTATTCTAAATGACTAATACATGTCCGCAGTGAAAGGGCCTGGGGCACTCAGCCTGAAGACTTGTCGCAACAGGAGGCTTAGTTTCTGCTGAGATCTGAGTGATTTTCTTTTAATCTGATTTGAATGGATGAGATACAGGGGGGAATCCACATATTGGAAATAGTTTTTCGTTTTGGTTTGGTGAGATATTCTGTAAACATGAGAAGCCTTATTTTGGTTTTTTGTTTTGCTGAAATTATGGGTTAAAAATGTACTAAGGTCAGAACACAACACATCTTGGGAAAACGTGCTGGGAACATTGGCAGCAGCATCTGGTTCTGTGAAAACTTAGGGAACTGAAAATCAGAGAAGGCACGGAAAGGAAGCCTGACTCTATTTTTTCTCACTGGGCTTTTTCTCCTTCTTCACAAGTGTTATTAATCCTATGGTCGATAGTGTTCACTGTAGCATGACCTTGATTTCTCTCCTGTGGTCTTCCTGGAAACATGACAGATGATGTTACCGGACAGAGAACTGGTTCTGAACTCAGGTTCACCTGCCTGATGCTTGGAAAATCAGTGCTGGAGAGATAAGTGATGGTGGGAGAGAAAGGTTTGCTTTACTTCAGAAGCAAACAACCTGGGAAGATGGTGGACTAATGTTTCAGAGACTCTTTCCTGTCCAGGTATAACTAGAGGGCTTTAAAGGAAGTCACGGGAAAGGTCAGGGGGTGACGGGACAACATTATGTGCAGGAGAAGCAGGTGCCCAGGTACTTAATTATATGCAGACATGATGGTAAATAGACCCTGCTGGCATCCCTGGCTGCTTTTTCGAATATAATTAGGCCTTATCTTGTGGAAAATTTCTGGTCCTTTACTCCCAACTGGGAGTAAGGCTAGTGGTCTGCAATTGTCTGCAATTGTCAAGGAAAATCAATTATTTCTGCTATAGACCAAAGGACTATGTCAGCACGCAAGGAGTGCATTAACTTGCAGCAAGTAAACCCTTAATATCAGTTGCAGTGCTGTTACATGACGAATATGTTAACTGACTAGTTTATGCTTCACACCTATAGAATTGTTCCTAGTCATGCAAAAATTATAACACTGTTCATATCATTAATATCCTGGTCAAGCTTAAATCACTCTCTGGCTGTCAGGTCTTTGGAGGCTAAATTAATGCCAAGTCCTCTTCATTTTCTTTATCTTCACTGAGGAACTTTTGCCTTGAGATATTCTAAGTCCCTCAAAACAAATTATAGATAATTATGCAAATGATCATATAATGGTCTTATAAATTAATTTTCTCATAAACTATGAGGGAGGCAACACGTCTGAATGGAGCCTCAGGTATAAGGGCAGAAGAAGCTGAGCAAGCAAACTCTAGTTGGAGTTCCTTGACTCGGTTTTATGTCTATCTTACAGCTAATTCTACAGGGCTCTTGGCTCCATCCTGTGGGGGACTTGGTTCTGCTTTCTAGGTTCATGGTTTCACCCTTAGTTACCTTTACTTTTTCATGAATGATAGCATGTTTGTAGCTGTCTAATTTTTAGCCTGTTTCTTGCCAGTAGAATTTTGGAGGTCCAAGAGCTTCCTTCCACTTTGAACGTAATTAGCAGGAAGAGGTATGGTCCCTTTCACAAGTCAGCAGGAAGGAATCATGTGAAACCAGGAGATTTACTTGGGTACATACTGGTACTCCCTTGCCTTATCATAAGACTAAATGAACATGTGAAAACATCCTGGACTAAAAAGGGATATGACCCTGAAGTGTTTAGACACTTTCAGAATGAAGTTTGGGGCCACACAAGTAAGTCACAACTCCTCCCTCGGCAATAGCCAATGGTGAGGGAAATCCAGATTGCAGAGTGGTGGAAGGCAATGATGAGCATTAGTTGCAGCCCTGAGATCAACTGCAGAGGCAGTGACCAGAGTTCATCCCACTATTGCCTTCTGAGTTTTCCCTCAGGTTAGAAGAGAACTTCTTGAACCAGTGTGGAAAAGTAGAACTGAGCTGTATAAAGGGTAAATTTTGGCAGCCAGGAGAAGGCAGCTTGCAGACTTCATACTACAGAAAAAGTAACCAGATGAGGGCCCCTCTGCTTGCCAAACTCATGTCTACCTGAGATTGCTTCCAGTCAATGACTAGGAATGACCCTGGAGATACTAAGGTCAGACCCACACCCGGAAGGTTTAAAAAAAAATCTGCTGCCTTTAGCTTCAAGACTTCCAGTGATTTTGTTGTGCAGAAATCCAGATCACTTTCACTCAATAGTCCTCCCCCCCCTTCACTCATAGTCAAACTTGTAGTCTGATGATTGTCTCAGTCTCCCCTGTCTCCCTAGCTTAATCCACAAAGGTATTTCCACTAATAAAATTCTTCCATGTTTAATTTTGTTCTAGAGTCTCCTCTGAGGACCCAGACTAACATAGTTCTCTTGGGCAAACCCAAAAAGGAGGCGGGTATCATGGTGACTGGTTGATGCACCCCATCAAAGCCAACTTCTAGGAGTGAAACATGTCTCATAACAGTGGAGATTGGATGGAGGTGAGGTGGGGCATTAAAAACAGTGTAACTAAAAGAGGAAGATATTTTCAGTTTTCCAAATAGAGGCAATCTTTCATACTACAACCTACATACTCTTCTACTTAATTATGAGTGTTAGGAATGAGGTAGGGAGGGACACAATAGTTGCCATGTTTTTTATGATTAACACCATTCCTGATCAATGTTTCACTTAATCCTGCTGCACAACTTCTTCATTCTTGGTTATCTTTAAAGAGACAACATGGGCGTAATACAACGGGAAGACATTTTATCATCAGAAAGAGAATTTAAGATCAATCACTTACTACTTGTATAATTATGGGAAAATTACAAAGAAATTGAGCTTCTGCAACTTTACCTACAAAATGAATATTATTACATAGCTTGGCTTAAAGTTGAAATGGTTTCCTAAGCTATTATCTATAAAAATATCTAGAATAACTAGCACAGAGACATTTAAACAGATGGTATTTCTGCCGAAATTAACAGAATGTGAGAAACGTAAGATAGGCCTCTTCCATTCACTCCTATTCTAGGACAAAATTACCTCAACCTTAACTATTGCTCTGAACTTTATGGTTTCTTATTATCTGGTATCCTCACATGTTTATCCCAGGTTTGAATGTTATCATTCTTCTCCAATATTGATATTATATTGGTAACAGTAGAATACTCAGTCCTTAATTTTCTTGGTTTTTTAAACTCTGACACGCTGACCATAATGATGGCGGAAAGTCAGTATCAGGCATAAACCCTCTCTCTATGCTCCAACCTTCAATGGGAAATCTGGGTTATGACGTACAAAAAGGCACAGGGAGGCCTCTATAGATTAATTATCTGGCTCTCCCTTTTTTCTTTCCCCCAGGCCAACCTTCCCCCAACACACCCTCTACAAAAAATACTTTCGTAGTTAAGAATGAATTAGGACATTTCTTTACTAAGAGAGATAAACAGCAGAACAGGCTAGAGATAATGGTTTCTTTATTTTCTTATGTGGATAATATGATTTCCTCCCCCCTGTTTTGTAGGCATCTTCCTACTCTAAAGGCTAGGCAAGACCAGGGGAAACTGAAGGAAAAGGAGTGCTTAGTACAGAGGGCTCTCTCTGTCAAAGTCACATGAATGAAGATGTTCTTAAGATTTATAGACTGGTGAGATAAACAGAGTAGACAGGAGGTCAGGATTGGTCAGAAGTCCTGGCTAGAGATAAAAAGAACATACACAACTCTTCCTTGCAGTGCCATTATCTTTTTAAGAATCTCAAGCACAGGGATAGAGATTTAAGAAGGAATTAAAGTTTTAGGATTCTTTTTCCCGAGTTTATGATAATCACAACTGTTTAACTTTAAAACGGTGACTACCCTATTTCTAGTAGTTCTTATACCCCATGGGTTCATTTTAAATTTTGTTAAGAAAGGGGTCATTTCTGCTTAAAGATCCAATCTTGTATTTGCCTTATTACTTTATGCAATTGACCCTATGATGACTTTGTGCCTAAAATGATTAGATAGAAAGCACTACAATGATTTAAATATTTCAAAGTGGCACAGCTTCCTCATATAAGTTGGTCTTTGTGCATGATCTGAGTTACTCTGGAATATCACTTAAGGAACAGGTAGCTTCCCGTTAACATATGTTTTTTTTTAATGTAAACTTCCTGGTCACAGAAGTATTCTGAATTAGGCATCTGGACACATGTTTTCCCTTGCAGTAAAACCTTCTGTGATACGTATTTCAACAGTCCCCACATCCCGAGTCTATATGTCATCTTCAAGTTCCTCCATTTTTGTTATAATCATCATTACAGTCATTTAACTGATATTGTGAACATGATGCACTGCCATTGCATTAAAAAAAATCCTGGTGAAAAGACGAATTTCCAGGTTAAAGTGGTATCCAAAGATAGTGAGTAGGTTAGGTCACTTTCAGTAGTAAGACATTCTTCAGAAACAGACACAGAATTTAAAAATTAGAAAATAGAAAGCCAAAGCAAAAATAAACTTTCCACCAAAACAAAGAAAGATGATCTTGGGTCATCTACAGAAAAATCTTGTGTGTAGCTGATGAATGTGAACACACATGTGAGAATCGTCAGAAGACCTGGGCCATAAGAGGGATCGTGTTTAAACAGACATAGAAAGAGCCACCTTGGCCTCTTCCTTTTTTAGTCATAGCTATATGAAAGCACAAACATTGGTTCTTCATGCAAGCCAAAACAAAACAAAGTAAAACAAAACAAAACAAAACAAAACAAAACAAAACAACCAAGCCAGAATGTAGGAAACTACCACACACAAACAAATCTATTTGCTCCACAGCTCACTTAAAGATACAGCTGGGTCTTGGATGGTTGAGCAAAGGCATTGCCAGTTGTTCTCTTTATTTACTCACAGGTGTATGTCTGCACTCATAGTCTATGCGGATCCTCTGCAAAGGCATTTGGCCACCTTGTGCCATATTTCCTTCATTTTTATGCCATAGATGATGGGGTTGAGCACTGAAGGTAGAAGAAGGTAGAGATTGGCAAGCAGAACATGAGCATGAGGTGGGATGTTGTGACCAATGCGGTGAGTGAGAGACGAAAAGAGTGCAGGCCCATAAGTGACAAGAATGACAAAGAGGTGGGCTGAACAGGTGTTGAGAGCTTTGCGGGTAGCATCTTGAGAGTTGAGGCATACCACAGCCTGAAGGATGAAGCCATAAGAGAAGCCTATGAGCAGCAGATCAAGTCCCACCACGAGCAGAATCACAAAGAGCCCATAGATACGGTTAGGTCTGGTATGGTCACAGGCCATTTTCACCACAGCCATGTGGTCACAGTAGGTATGAGGAATGACCATGTGGCAGAATCTCAACCTTTGAAGTAGAAGTGGCATGGGTAAAATAAGAATCACACCCTTGGCTAGAGCCACCAGTCCCAGGCGTCCAACTAAGGAATGGCTCAGAATTGTGTTATAGCGTAATGGCTCACACACAGCCACGAAGCGGTCAAAGGCCATTGCAACAAGTAGGGCTGATCGTACCACAGATGCTCCATGGATGAAAAACATTTGGGTGAAACAGGCATTGGCAGATATGTCCCCATCATTGAACCAAAAGAGGCAGAGGAGCTTGGGCAACAGAGCCAGAGTAGATATGAGGTCAGCTACCATCAGCAAGGCCAGGAGCAGGTACACTGGGGTGTGAAATGTGGGCTCTGTGGCCACCAGAAAGAGGATAGCACCATTGCCAATGAGGATAGCCAAGAACATGGAGGAGAAAGGAAGAGATAACCACAAGCGCTGTGACTCTAAGCCTGGTATGCCCATCAAAGTGAAGGTCAGGGTGCTGGACTGGTTGAAGATTAGCATCGTAGATACTGTTGGTGGTTGTTAAGTGAAACTTAAACACCTGTCAATGAGACATGCATGGTGGGTTGTTTTTAACAGTTTGGCTTTTAATGACTTGCTGAGATGGGAAAGACAGAAAACTACCTCTTTGGGGACATGGAGTCTGCATTCTGACTTCAGACCTATCTCTAAACACGTATAATGTTTTCACACTCGTTTCTTTGTGAGCTGAGCCTCAAGCTTCTTTTCTGGATAGAGGATATTGTAGTGGACCTTTACTCTTACCCATTCCAGTTCAGCAATTCTATACTTTAAACAATTTTTCTATACTTCTGAGTAAGAAAAGGAGAAACTATTTTTATTCTTGATTAAAGGATGAAAAATTTTGATATGATCCACGATCATCTCATTGGGAAGCTTCCTAATTAGAGAAGAAATATATTTACTCTCCCCTTGTTGCAAGAGGGCTGAGTTGTTGGAGGAAATTTCCTTTGAGTTCTGTTGCTTTTGTGTTGTCCATCTTTTTGGAATCCACTCTCTGGTTATGATCCTGTTTCTCCTTCTGGGTCCCTTTGCTTTTCAGACAACATGTGAAAGATATATGGTTCAAATAAGAATACCATCAGATGGTTGCTTCCCACTTGATAGACAGTGTTTTGAGGTGTTCTTTTTTTTTTTTTGCCTGAATTGTACGTTTTTCTTTCTTTATAACTGGCCCCAGTTCATGTATAGATCAAATTGCCTTAACCATGAGGCATTTACTTCAAATTACCCCCACTGTCTTCTTTTATTCTTTAGATTCTATCACGAATTAGCAGAATTTCTCTTTCCTTCCAAAGACCTTCCATAGACACTCTAAGCAGTAAAGCAAGACCTCCTTCCACAAATACCTACCTGTGCTGTATCTCTCTATCTCCCATATGTTGTCCATTTTTAGGTTATATAAATCCAATTTGTGCCTATAGCCACTACTCATAGTCCCACATTTTAGGGAACTTAATATTATCATGGAAAATGAGATTTAGAAATTCCCTGTAGCAGTTACACTCATGGAGATGATTTATGATTCCTATAAGAAGCAGGTATGCATATGTTTGCATTATGGTGGAAATTTGTATTAAACTTAGGCTTCTAAAAGGAAGCTAATTTAAAAATATATATTTTATTTTATTTTATTTTGAGAGAGACAGAGACAGAGAGACAGAGAGTATGGGCCAGGGAGAGGGGCAGAGGGAAAGAGAGAGAAAATATTAAGCAGGCTCCATGCTCAGCACAGAACTCGATGCAGGGCTCTATCCCATGATCCTGGGATCATGATCTGAGCCTAAATCAAGAGTCGAACACTGAACCAACTGAACCATCTAGGCTCCCCAGAAGCTAATTTCTATAATAGAAGTGTGTGTGGGTGTGAGGTGGAGGGAAGACAACAGGGACCAATAACACAAAGTGAAGAGTCTTTGCCCAAATAAAGTTACCACTGTCAATAGCATGTTGTAGAATATGCTAGATGGAATAGTCCTCTTTGGAAAGTAGTGATACAGGGTGCACTTTAAATGGACTCTGCACTCTTGCCTGTGCAGAGACTGACAACAGCTAGTTCTGATACAGTCAAGCAACATCCCAGATGGGGTTTGCTGAAGAGGATCTGTAGGTCCTGTATAAAACAAGGAGAAGAGCTCTCAATGAAAACGGAGACATTTGTCTAGTCTTAGGGCTAGGAGCTTCTTAGAAGTTCATTGTAGAGCATATATCCTGAGAATTATTTGTGTCACTAAGTAAGACTGTCAAAGGATGTCATTTTTATTACACAATTCAGGGAAAATGCATGGGTATTTAAGCACTCCTTTAGAACACGGGATTCCAGAAATACATGTCTTAGGTTATCTTCAGTGTTATTGAAATGCATTCTGCACTTAAGCTATGTACCACACACCAGGACAGGACCCTCAGAACTTGCCTACTTGTAGTAGGAACACAATTAAATTTGCTTATACTAAGAATTTTCTGGGGTGCCTGGGTGGCTCAGTTGGTTAAGCGTTTGACTTTGGCTCAGGTCATGATCTCATGGTTCATGGGTTCGAGCCCTGTGTTGGGCTCTGTGCTGACAGCCAGCTCAGAACCTGGAGCCTGCCTTCAGATTCTGTGTCTCCCTCTCTCTCTGACCCTCTCCTGCTCACGCTGTCTCTCTCTCTCTCCCTCTCTCTCTCTCTCTCAGAAATAAATAAAAAACATTAAAAAAATAAAAAAGTAATTTTGTGCATGATTTTAAAAACTATAGGCATGCCTCCTTCTAGTTCTTATTCTAGAATTTGAGTTCATTCATTATTATTACTCTTGTTTTTTATATAATCAAATTTATACAAGTTGCATATAATTTATACAACTCTTGCTTTTATAAATTGGTTTGTACAAACCAATACAAAAGGTTAAAGATTTCCTTTGCTTTTCAAATAAGCATCTGACCCTAACTGACTACTACAGTTAAATCTTTTATGATCTGACAGTTAAAACTGAGAGAACAGCACCCTTTACATATTATTCTTAGTCATACTTAATTCAACTAAAATGTGACCCTCAAAATCAATTTGTTAAATTTGTTACAAAAAGATTACACAGAATTTATGTTGCTATATTCTTCCACATTCTTGAAACTTGACTAGGTTTGGTTTTCTAAGTATTCAAAAGAGAGAATAACTGATAGGGCATTCACTAACATCTATGTATTCCAGACCTAATAAGACCCAAAGGCAGAATGGGAATGGAAAAATGAAGAGAGAGATGGGAGGTACTATTAAAGAGACAGAAAAATCTGAGGCACCTGGATGGCTTAGTTGGTTGAGTGTCTAACTTTTGATGTCAGCTCAGATCATGATCTCACAGTTTGTGGGATCAAGCCCTGTGCACAACTGTTTGCTGATGGCCCAGAGCCTGCTTGGGATTTTCTCTTTCCCTTTCTCTTTGTCCCTTCTCCACTCTCTCTTTCTCTCTCTCTCAAAATAAACAGTAAAACAATAAATTATATCTAAACAAAGTCATTAAATTCTATCTGAACATCCATTTTCCCCTCAGATAACTTCAGAACAAGTCTCATTATAGCTTCCATCTCTGTTTACTGTTGCCATCTTAAGGAAACTTAGCCTGCCTTGTCAGTATTTATCATCAGAATTTCGATCACCAAATAGTTATCAAATCTCCTAATTATATTCAGTTCCCTACCTACCCATCACTTCCCAAATCCTTACACTGTACTTTTTGGAATTTATAGATTGTTGTTAAAAAAATTTCTTTTCTTTGAAAATTCACTTTAGTTTCTTCCTCTAACAGAAACCAGACTATGTTCTGAGCACATTACATTCTGTGCAGCCGCATCAAATGGAAACAGTTTTTATAAGTTTTGTTGCTCACAGACGTTTTAGAGTCTAAAAATGAAGAATGTGTTAGAGCCCTATTATTCTTTATTGTACTTTTCAGATCTTTGTCCTTCCACCTGACAAACAGGGGGTCCTTTGAAATTCAGGCTTTCAGATCATACTACCTTTCCCTACTCTCTTAGCTATTACCTATTATACCCTCAGCCTCCTTCCCTATCAAGTTATGTTTTTGTACCTTTCTTACTGCCTGTCCCTCTGTTACTACTTCTGCCATAATGTTTGTCTAAGATTAGTTCATATAGACAAGCTGATAAAAAGCTTAGTCTTTCATTTCTTGACCTCAAAACCGAATGGTCTTTTTGCCTACTTTGCTTCAGCCATTCACAGTATCATAAATAGAGCCCCAGAATAGCCATTTTTAATATTTTTTTTTTGAGAAGGAGAGAGAGAGAGAAAGAGTGCAAGTAGGGAAGGGGCAGAGAGGGAAAGAGAGAGAGAGAGAGAGAGAATCCTCAGCAGGCTCCATGGTCAGAATACAGCCTGACACAGGGCTTGATCCCACGACCCTGAGATCGTGACCTGAACTATAATCAAGAGTAGGACACTTAACCAACTGAGCCACCCAGCTGGCCAGAGAATGGCCATCTTTAAAATATTGTTCTAAGGATCCATTCTCTTATACCTAAGCTTACATTTTTCTTGTTGACCCTCCCTAGTACCTTCCACTTCTATAATTCTGATAAAAGGCTTTCTAATCCATCAATGCTACCGTGTTTTCCTGTCACCATCTTACCTCCTCACAGGTTAGAAAACACATTCCATCACTATAATCACTTCCTTGTGCTTATATTCCACATCTTCATTCTTATTCCCCTAACTATATTAATATAATAAAGGACCAATCCTTGTTAAACCCAACTTGGTTTTATATCTATACCTGGGCAGCTGAACATGACTTCCTAAAAACATACAACATGATCACTGATTCTGGTTTACACAGTCCTTAGGTGAATTCTCAGTATAGCTAGGCAACCAGAACATATTTCTATTCATACTTCATTCCGATAGACACTTTATTACTTTTCTTGTTAATTTCCCAATATGCATATTTCTTTCCTCAAAATTCAGTAGGTGATCTTTCTTTTTCATATTAAAAACAAGAAGCGCAAAGACACTTTACTCATTTTTCCACCACAAAATAGAACCTACTGCATTGGTACCCATATGTTGTACCTTCCTATCACAATGGATGCCTTCCTCATTCCTATTTTAAGTTTACTCATCTCCTTCTGAACAGAATCACATGCAAAAACTTGTTCCTGCAATTGTATTACTCTATTGGTCAATGGATTTTCCCTTTTTCTAGTGAGACTTCTGACTATTCTCATGTACATCACCACCATTCTAGCCAATACACATTTTGTTTTCATTCGGACCACTAAAATAACCTACTCACTGGTCTTTATTCTTCTCTTTCACCTACATATTGTTTATTGCCTAATAAATTGCCTAATAGAGTGGTCTGATTATCTTAAAAATTATAAATAACATGATATTACAATTCTCAATAACTTCCTATTATATAAGGAATAAAATCACAAGTCTTTGCCATGATGTACAAGGCACTCTGAAGTACTCCAATCATGAATATTCATGACACTCATGACATACAAAGTACCCTTCAGTTTCATCTCACCTCTTCAGCTTCAAGCTTCTATCACTCTCTCTCTTTGCTCACTTCACTCTTGGCCATTTTGCTCTTCTTTAAGCATGGTAAGTTTGTTCCTGCCTTAGTGTTTCCATCTCCCCATGCACCTTCAAATGGCCCACTTCCTAATTTTACGTGAGTCTGTGAAAATATCATTGCTTCTTAAGCTTCTATTTTTCACCATACTAAACCACATACCATCTCCTGAAACAGCCATTTTTTTCTTTCTCCCCCTGGTATCGTCATCCTCTTTAGTCAAAAGAGTAGTTCACAGTCCTGGCTGCATATTAGAATCATCTGAGGAGTTTTAAATTTTCTGATATTTAGAAAGCTTAGGTCTATTTAAGTAATAGTGAGAGATTCACTGTGACCTTCTGACAAGGGCATGGAAATCTGCAGACAATGTCAAAAGTGGACCCAAGAGTAACAGTACTTTTTGCCCAAAATGCTTTCCACTTTCCTTTCTTCATTTCTTGACAAAACTCCTATCCTCAGTTCTCTGCTCTTCCCCACATCATGGTTCTGCCTATGTCTGTGTTGATTGCATAGCACTTCAGCTAAGTTTCCTTTCTTTAAACAATTCCTCTCATTTAACTTGCATTTATTAAGTACTCATTATAAGCCAGGATTTATAAATCAATGCTATTTTGTCATATCTGACAATGTTTCTGCATTGCTTCAAAACCATCTAATTCTTGAATCTTTACTGCCTCATCCTCCACATCCTCTGTAAACTTGCTCCGTTTGCAGAAATGAGGCAGTATTTTTAGATATCTGAGGTAGAGGTTGCTATGTGGCCAAGAAATTAATGCCAGTTAAATGGAATTAGTGGGGGCTACAGATAGAAGGCATTTAGGGAAATAATCCAACTGAAAGAAGAGGTAGGGATAGTTTTAATGATTAAAATCAACTTACCTAGAAATGTTCTACTATATTCTTCTTATCCCTCTTCTTTTCTGATAGCCAGAGCCTTGTTATTTGAAGTCACAAATCAAATCTACCTATTTCATGTTTTATAGCACATTATTTTTCCTTTTTTGCTGAGATGATTTTAGCTACTGGGAAGGGGGGTTCCTGCCCACCCTGGCTCTCCTCTTGAAATTATTCCCAGGTCACACATATAAGCTTTCTTGTTGCAGTGGACCAAACTCTTACACTATATAAGGGAAATTTTGAACTCCATGATTTCATCACCCAAACACTCAGGGCACAAATATGACTCTCCAGAAGTCAAGGATAAAGGAAAAGGAAAAGGAAGTAGCTCATTAGGGGATCCCACTGGGCCTGGTACTTGAAGAACAACAAGACCTGAAGAGTGGTTCTCAGAGGGAAAGGGACAATTTTGATCACTCCCAGTTTTCGTATAATGATGATGTTATGTGATTTCCTTCTGTTTGGTGGATGCCTATGGATATAGTTTTAACCCTCTCATGGGGACTTTTGAATAAAGTCATGCTTCAAATAGATAATAGTCTATACTCCTCATGCAAAACAATTAATATTGCTTTGGGAAAACTCAGGTACCTCTGTGCCATTATGAGGGGAGCACAAAGTATTTAGCTGATTTAGCTAATGATCATTTCTTATCAAAAGATAATAGGGGCACCTGGGTGGCTCAGTCGATTAGGCATCCAACTTCGGCTCAGGTCATGATCTCACTGTTTGTGAGTCTGACAGCTCAGAGCCTGGAGCCTGCTTGGGATTCTGTATCTCCCTCTCTTTCTGCCCCTTCCCTGCTTGCACGTGCTCTCTCTGTCTCTATCTCTGTCTCTCTCTAAAAAATAAATACACATTAAAAAAAGGAGAGAATAGCATTCTCTAAATGAATACTAATTTTGGAAGACACAAAGAGGGTCATTTTGTATTCAAATGCCTCTGTAATGAATTTCTCTGTATAACTACTAATAAAAAGCATATAGCAGGGGTTCCTGGGTGGCTCAGTCAGTTAAGCATCTGACTTCTTCTCAGGTCATGATCTCACACTCAGGGTTCCTGAGTTTGAGTCCCATGTCCAGCTCTGTGTTGACACTTCAGAGCCTGGAGCCTGCTTCGGATTCTGTGTTTCCCTCCCTCTCTGTCCCTTCCCTGACTCAGGCTCTGTCTCTCCTTGTCTCTCAAAAATAAATAAATGTTAAAAAATTAAAAAAAAAAAGAATATAGCAGTAGTTCTCAAACTTTCAACAGGCTTTTAAAAATACAGATGGCTGAGTTTCATCACTATTTCTGATTCATTGGGTCCACGGTGGGACCCAATAATTTGCATGTCTAACAAGTCCCCAGGTGATATTGATACTACTCTTCTGAGAACCTCACCTTGAGAAGCACTGTGTTATTGTATGGTCAGTTGTATTCCAGGAATTGCACATGGGGGAATATTTGCGAATTTTGTCTGATAACGCATTTAGGGCTAGTTGCAGCTGATCATAGATTCTGTTGCAAACTTTCAAGATTTCACATTTTAAAAATATAAGTCTTCACATTTGTTTAGTTGTGTTTCTTCCCACTTCTGTCAAAAGAGGAAGAGCTTTTGGAGATGCCTTTACCCTAAAAAGCTAGATTCCTTAGAAAATTAGATTTTGCAATTAAACTATCTTCCTCTTTGATAAAGATGCTAAGTAATACTGGTTTTCATCTTGAGATGGTGAAGGCATGGTTGTAATTCTTGGTGGAAATCTTGAAGGTATGGAGAAAATGTTGCTCTTTTTGTATTAATGTGTACTTTAGGATGGTGGTTCTATCCCTCTCAAACCCAAAATTACTGTGAGCAATTCTTAATTATGAAATTACCTGCCTAATATGCCTAAAAGAACTAAAATCTATATAATATCTCAACTGTAATGCAACAGATAAAAAAACAGTTTGCAACAGATGTAACAATTGTATATATATTATGTGATACATACATATATAAGTATATTTATAATGTACACATGTGTATATAATCCATTGTATGTAATAAAGACAAATAGTATGTCTTTTAATATGCAATATTAAAGCATAACAAGAAATAGAAATCCAGTGAAGTTAGAAGTAAGTCTCTGTAAATAGGACAGTTGTGTGATGGAGAAAAATAATTTTTCCTTCACCCTACTAGGTTCTTGGCTGAGCCATCCCTGAAATAAAATAATTAACATGAGAAAAACAGAAGTTTGATAACATGTATACCTCCTGTACACATGGGAAACTCTGAGGAAACTGAGTAACTTCCTGAAGTGGCCCAAACCACCCACTGTCTTAAAATAACATCTCCAACTAAAGACAAAAGATGTTGGGAGGAAAAGGAAAAGATACTATGGAAGGTTATTAGGGAAAGCACAGTAAACAAAGGTAAGTTTTTGTTTGTTTTAAAACATTTATTTATTTTGAGAGAGATAGAGACAGCACAAGATAGGGAAGGGCAGAGAGAGAGGGAGAGAGAATACCAGCAGACTGTGCTCTCAGCACAGAGCCCTACACAGGGCTCAGACTCAAGAAACTGTGAGATCATGACCTGAGCAGAAACCAAGAGTCGGATGCTTGGCATCCCAGGCATCCCAGTATTTTTTTGTTTTTTAAGTAAACTCTGCACCCAACATGGTGCTCTAACTCACAACCCCAAGATCAAGAGTCACATGCTCTACTGACTGAGCCAGCCGGTGCTCCAAGTAGGGTACAGTTTTTAATGGAGATTTAAATCATTGTCTTCTCCACTGATAAGAATTTGTAATGATTGAAGTTCCTCCTTCTCTTCCAGGAAGAGAGAGGGGGATACCAGAAGAAATGGAGATTTCCCTTACAAGTGTAAATGTCTCTTATGAAAGGGTAACTTCTATTCAATTTTCAGAGCTTTCCTTCTGTCTGTTGCTTCTTAAAAATAATAAAGCTACAATAATTAAGACAAAGATATTTTGAAGTGACAAATTCTGTTCCCCTTCAGTTGCAAATGAAGATGGATAGAGGTCAGTGATGTAAGGAACTGAAATACAATACTTTATTGCCATCAATGACTACAGTTCTTGGCAAAGTCCTAAATAAATTAAGGTAAAACCAGTTTTCAATTACTTCTTAGAAATATTTGGTGAATATTTAAATTTTTTTAACATTTATTCATTTTTGAGAGACGAGAGACAGAGCATGAGTTAGAGCGTGGCAGAGAGGGGGGAGACACAGAATCCAAAGCAGGCTCCAGGCCTGAGTTGTCAGCACAGATGTGGGGCTCGAACTCACTGACCATGAGATCATGGCCTGAGCTGGAGACAGTTGCTCAACCCACTGAGCCACCCAGGTGCCCCTATTTTGGTGAATATTTAAAATATGCCATTATTAGCAACAGTTAAGACTCCTTTACTCTTCTGGATGGAATTTACTTTCCCAAGCCATTGACGTGACACTTGATAGTGGCTTGCTTTGAACATTGAGATATTGGAAGATTTGACATAAACAGAGGTCCTAAAAGTGTTTGTGCAGTTGGGCTTGGTTCTTTGTGTGTTAGAGATCTATGCTGAGAGGCCCCAGTTGGCCTTTATCTCCTTAGCCTGGGTTCTAGGATGCAAACACTTGGAATTGTCATGACTTGACATGATTTGGTTCAAATCCTGGAACTAAACTAACAAAATCTGCCTCATGTACCATCCAACTGTGTCCAGTTTAGAATTTTACTAACTGAAGTAGATTGAGACAAAATGCATGTTGTTATACACTATATTAGTTTCCTATTACTACTGTAACAAATTATCACACACTTATAGGGTCAAGACAACACAAATCTGTTACTTTACAATTCTGGTGGTCAAGAATTTGAAAGGATCTCACTAGGTGAAAAACAAGATGTCAGCAGGGCTATATTTCTTCTGGACGATCTAGGAAAGAATTTGTTTCCTTGATTTCTCCAGGTCCTAGACAGCATTCTCATTTCTTGGTTTTTAGTCTTCTTCCTCCATTTTCAAATCCAGCAAGAGCAGATCCTTCCTACCATGTACTCTCTCTGGTTCTCTCTCTGATTTACAAAGACCCTTTTGATTTCACTGGGCCCACCTGGATAATCCAGGTAATCTCCTCATCTCCAGGTCAGCTATTGATCAACCTTAATTGTCCTTTAACATATAGTCTAATGGATTCCAGGGATTAGGACTTGGATGTTTTTAAGGGGTGTGGGAGCATTATTCGGCCTACCACATAAACCACTGAGTTTTAGGTTGCTTTGTTATGAGCATTATCATGGCAAAGGACATCTAAAACTAATATACTTTGTTTAGTATTTAAACTTTGGCCTAGATAATAATCAAGAGATTTTTCTAGTTTCTCACTGTGTAGAACTTCATCATCTCTGCATTCTGTCCATTAAATCCCAAAGGGCACAGTCCTTTTTCTCAACTGAGACTCAGTTAATTTGTAATTTTAGCATATTTTCTTCTCACACACTTTGTTTCTTCAATAATTATGAATTGAGCTATTAATGTATTGTCTGGCTTTGTAAGTGTGTTTAAACATAGAAGTCTTACTGTGTAACCTTTTTCATGCAGTATTTTGCATAACGTAGCTCTGTATTTTATCTGTAACATTCTACTCCATCCAGTATTACTCTGGGATGAAAAAGAATGAAATCTTGCCATTTGCAAAAATATGGATGGAACCAAAGGGTATCATGGTAAGTGAAATAAGTCAAAGAAAGACATACAATTTCACTCATATATGGAATTTGAGAAACTTAACAGATGAACATAGGGGAAGGGAAGGAAAAATAAGATAAAAAGAGAGAGGAAGGCAAACCATAAGAGGCTTTTAAATAAGAGAACAAACTGAGAGTTTATGGGGGTTGGGGGGTGGAGGGTGGGTTAAATGAGTGAAGAGCATTAAGGAGGGCACTTTTTGGGATGAACACTAGGTATCATGTGTAAGAGTAGAATCACTGGGTTCTACTCCTGAAGCCAATACTACACTGTATGTTAACTAACTTGAGAATAAAAAAAATATGTATATATATATGTATATGTATATATATATAATTAAATTTAAAAATAGTATTCTATCCTTTTAAAGTAATGCAATTGCTTTAAATTTTCATGTAAATGTTTAACTTTTGCTATCACATATAAAAAACATACATTTTATATCTCCTTTTACAAGAGATTTTCTCCATTAGTATCCTAATTGTTCTGCCATAATATGCTTTTTGCAATAACAAATGAGCTACAGGTATGCCAAGCTACTGATCTGCTCAGCCCTAATGGCAGCTGGGAATTGGGTAGAGGTAGGAGTAGGGTGGGAATGAGAGTGGGTAAGGGTGGGGGTAGGAGTGAGGAGGTTAGGTATGGGAGCCAAGGTAGGAATGGAACACTATTATGGAGGCTGGGCTGCCTCCAGTTATGAGAAGCCTTATTCCTTTAAACCAAAGTGCCTGTAACTCTTCTTTTCTTTGAAGTTCTTTGGTATTACAATGCTGAAATATCCTACAATATAATGTGTGCAAAGAAACAGAGTTGCTTTACTCAAGTATATGCATACTTTCACTTTACTACCTACTGTTAACTTCCTCTCCAAAATATTTCTGTAATTACACATCCATACACAACATTTGAGAGTGGTCATTTCCCTGTATTCTTACCAGCACTTGGTGTGGCTTATTTTTGCTAATCTGATGCATATGAAATGGCATCTATTTATTATTTAGTTGCATTTTCCTTCTAAACTTATTAACTACATGAACTTTCTTTTTATATACTTTTCTTTTTTCTTAAATGGTTATTAGTCTCTAAAAATTGATTTAGAGTTATATTTATTTTTTTAAGTTTATTTCTTTATTTTGAGAGAGAGAGAGAGGAGCAAGAGTGGGCAGGGGAGGGGCAGAAGGAAAGGGAGGGAGAGAATCTCAAGCAGGCTCCTTGCTGTCAGCATAGAGCCTGACACAGGGCCCAATCTCACAGCTGTGAGATCAGGACCTGAGCTGAAATCAAGAATCAGATGCTCAATCAACTTGAACCACTCAGGCTTCCCTCAAATTATTTTTATTTTATGTTTATAAACATATTGTCACTTTTATCTGTTTCAGTAGATTTCTCCTAACCTATTGAATGCTATTATTCCATATTGTGCTAATATAAATTATGAAAAGGAGAAGTGTCTCAATTGCTTTGTAGGAGCCAAAGCAGGCTGCCCCCAAGATGTACCACTTCAGCATGCAGATTATGCTGAACTGAAAATGATGAAAGCCTGGAAAACTCAAGAAGAAACTTTGACCTCTCCCCACAACTGCCTAAAAGAATTTAGGTAAAGGACCTGCTCCACGAAGAGTTATCACTGTAGATTATAATTACACTATAATATAAACTAGGTGTGGTAGATGGGGAGGAATCAAGCCAGGCCTATTTGATCAAAGTCTTTTCTATGTCCTTTTATTTATGAATGGCCTAACAAACCTTTGTTTATCAAACATTTATTCTTTTCATCTTCCTGTGAATTGCATTCTTTTGCGTTTAAGTCCCAGACTGCGATCCTCTTCTCCTTAGTTCACGACTATCTTTGATATTTCATGTCTATTTATTTTCCATACACACAAAATGAAATTTGATTTCTCTATTAACCTGTCTCGTGTCGATTTGATTCTTAGTCCAGCTAGAACGATCTTGAAAGACACAGGAATTTCTTCCTCTCCTGCAGTGTCATTTATGATATATATTTTTTCTCTTACTTTCCTTAATGCACAGAGTCATCCAGATATAAGCCTGCAACACTTTAATATTTAATCCATTTAGAATTTTTTTAATCTATGGGTCATGAAATGATCATATTCATTGTGTTTTAAAATATACTAATAGCCAACACCAACTACTGATTAGTACATCCTACCTTTTCTGATTATTAATGGAATAAGTGTTTAAAAATGTGTGGGTCTGTTTCTCAGCTTTTCATTTTTTTATAGTTGTTACTTAATAATTCTTAACACCTAGGAGGACAAGTCTTCTCACCTTGCTATTGCAAACTCGGCTATAAAATTTTTATTTCTTAATATGAATGTCAATGTTTGACAACTTTTACAGAATTCCTTTTGGAAGTTAAATTGGGCTTACATCTAATTTATAGATTCATTTGAGGCAATTAAACATCTTTAGGCTGTCAAGTCTTTCATCCTAGATCATGGTGTGATGTTCTCTTTAATCACATATATAATTTGTCCGTTTCCTTTTCCCAAACACAACTTCCTGGAAGACATATATTAATAATACAATAAAATATACATTGGTTTCTGAATCAGCCATGTTTAAATCAGAAAAACATAGTAAGATTATAAATATAGACATAGATATACATATAAACAGATATAGATGTAGATACAGACATAGTTCTTTTCAGAAGAATGGTTTCTACAGTGCTTGGCCTGGCCCAGCAAGTTTAAAATCCATAAGGCAGATAGTCAGGCATGGACTAAAATTATTTTCCACGGTACAAGTCTCTCTTCCCTGTAGAAAGGCCTAAGCCCCCTTTAATATTCCTTTAAGGCCTTCCAAGTGATTAAGAAAAGCCCACTCTTTTAGAAATTATCCTAAAGTTAGGATAATTTCCCTAACTTAGAGTCAACTTTATGGGGATGTGTCAGTACATCTGTGACATCTCTTTTCAGGAGCACCTATATCAGTGTTTTAATAACCGGGAGGTGCATGTATGCACCATGGCTGCTGCTACCCTTCCATCTTCTGACTCTCACTAGAGACTATGTCTAGTGGTCCACTCTAGAAACATGCTAGAATGGGAATTCTGGGGAACATAGTTTAGCCTGCCCAAGTTGATATACCACAGATCTATCATAGACTCTACAGAATGCACCACCCAGGACTTTTCTCAGAACTTGCTGACTTGTTTGGAGTAATGAATAAAGTCATTACAAATGTTTATTTCTTCCTTTATTTTTATTTTCTTTTTACTCTTATTAGTAAAATAGGCACTTTTAGTTGTAAACAAATAAGATGTTTCAGGAAAGGCTTCTGTAAAAGAAATGTTGCTGCAAGCCTGCTCTGCTTTAGATTTTTAAGATGATTTATTTAAAGATGTTTGTGGTAGCTATATTGTCTGATGGAACTCATCAGGAGTGCAGACCACTTAGCCACTTGGGGAGAAAAACCCAGCTGGGATTTAAAAAAAAAATTTTAAATATTCTTTTTCTTAGAGCAGTGGTTCTTAAAATGGGATCTCTTAGCCAGCTGCATCAGCATTAATTGGGAAGCCATTGGAAAGGCAATTTTGGGGGCTCTGCTCCATATTAACTGAATCAGAAATTCTGGGGAATGTGGGTGGAGTAGCAACTTGTGTTTTAATAAAAGACACAGATAATTTTGAAGCACACTGAAGTTCAAATATTTCTGGCTTTGGAGAGTCTTAGGAGGTAGGATCAATAGTATGCAGCTGGTCAGAATTTAGGTCTGGTCCAGTTGTGGGAACTGCCCACTGCAAAGATAGATCCATTTAAATATGGTGTGGTTAGAGGAGAAAATAACTAGGGGAGTATTTAGAAAGATGAAGAGGAGGCTAAGTCCTGCAGTAAATTGTGGACAGAGACCATAATTTTGCAAAGACAATCTTTGGAAGTCTCCTTGCATAATTTGGAATCCTAGATAGTGGCTGGGGCTGGTTTTCTGAGAAGAGGAATTTAAAACACTTGTTTATGATCTAAAAGAAGTCTGTGAGGCACGATGTAATCAAGTATATGAGTGGTGACGTTATACTAATTCACTGTGTATAGAAGTCCTATCCAAGAACGAATTAGACCCGGAGAAAACCGGGTAGTGGATTTGATGCAGAGAAGCTCTCTGACAACACAGTTTACTGAGATAAACACAATGGATGCATATTCTCAGCAAAGGACACCAGGCGATACAGGTTTGGGAATGTTTAAGTCTTCTCAATATAATTACTTCAAATGGTAAAAACTGCCTTTAGCTATCCACATCTACATATGAGTGTGTAATTTCCTATTGAGTTCCATTACCAGCTAATTACATCTTTCACGGGTGATTAAAAAAAAAAAAAAAGACATCTCACAAAGCCAGTCACTTTGCAGCTGTGTAACAATGGCTAGTCTGGGACATGCACAGTAAACTTTTTCTGATAGTGGAGCCCCAGGAAGGAGTAAACATACAGAATGGGCCAGAGATAATCACTGAGGAGAACAGGAAGGAAAGCATGTCCTGGGATCCTTGGGGAATGGGGCTGCATTGGAAACAGAGAGGGATCCAGATCAGATACCCACAGTCCCTATAGCCTCTAAAATGTTAGGTGCCCTTAGATAAATGATGCCAACATGGAGATGTGTTGAATTAAAACCAAAACAAGACAAAAACAGAGAAAGAATCCCAAGAGAGTAGACTACAAATACTCCTTCCCTGCCTCTTTAACAAAAGTCTCTGCCTTCACTTTTATATTCTCATCTGGTTTGTCAACCAAAAGACAAACGCTTAGATACTCAATTTCCTAGGGAATATAGAAACTCCCTAGATGGCTCCAGGCATAAATCCAGTGCAAGCTACCGAAATCTCTGGGGGTGCCTTAAGATAGGTTGCATCATTATAACAGCCTCTCAGCCCAGCATTCAGATAGTTGAGGGTGGAGACAAGTAATGCTCTTTAAATCTTCTGAGGATGCATCCAAACCACCCATACCTTCTCATTTCAGCTTTCCTGGAGTCATGTGAGTCTGGGCTAGGGAAAGAGTCTGGAAAAGACATTTCTTATCCCTTAAGAGAAGTCTATCTGTACAACTGGTGATGGGAAGTTTACTTCAAAGCAGGGAGAATACTTAGAGACCAGGAAAGGGGATTTTGCTGAATAACATCCCTGTTATGGGATTCCTACCACAGAAGTTTTAGTTTGGCATTAGGCCAAATAGCTGGAAAGAAGAATAGAGTGGGGAGCTGCCAGCAAAGGAAGAAGCAAGGGATATGTTAGCCAGACTGGGGAAATGAGAGGCATTGTGAAGAAAGTTTAAGACATTTACTATGATACTCCTGAAATTACTAACTGGAAATAATTACCCACTAAACATATGAGGGAAATGTGTATGAAATAGATAAAATCTGTATCCACAGCAAGGGGAATCAGCAGGACCTTAATGATTACCTTAAAGTTGTTCATGGTCTAGGGTTCTAAAACAATTACCTTGAGCTTTTTCATGGCCCTGTGTTCTCACAATGGGCAGAAGTAGCCCAGACTTAGCCGTGCTCTTGTGCAAACACAGGAACAGTCTATGGTGCAATTTCAGGCATGGACTACCTCCTCCATCTCTAGTCTTCCCCCTGAATTGTGGTGTTGGGACTTTTATCTTACTGAGGGCATTGGCTTTAATGTCACAATAAGAATTGGATTAGAAGTTGAGTCAGAGGGACAGGTTCACACTGAAGTGTGAGAATGATCATACACAGTTATCAACATCATAAACTATTTTATGCAAGAGATGCTATGAGTCTACAGACTCATTCCTGTGAATTGGATGGGGCACTGATGAACGTTGTTGAGTTGCTAAGAGTGCACTGTCCTATGAAGGGGCTGATGTGTATAAAGTCAAGATCCTTTAAAAGAAACCACAAGAACTGAAAGTGATGTTCATGTACATCAATCACTTAGGAGACAATCTAGTCAAGTGATATGTGGCAATCTGTGCCCAGTCCAGTTTCTACAAGAAAAAGTCATAAACCGTAGGGTCTGAGACCTAAAACACAGGAAGGAAGCTCATTGAAGAATCATCAAGTTAAGCCTCCTGGCTATGGGTGAGTGAATTTGTGAGACAATCAAAACTATAGAACTGTCTGGCATAAACTAAGTGGTTGGGTGGTGTAGTGAGCAAGATTTTGTTGCTTCTGCATCTGACTCCAGCTCCATTATTTTTATTGAGACGGTTAGCTGAGCAGAGATCCACTTTAGCTCATCAGGCAAATCTGTCATAAAAACCAGCGCTGGGTACATCTGGTTTATCTGAAAGTAGCCAGGGAAGCTATTTTACAGTCTCCTAATGATTGCCATGTGACCTCAGAAGGCATACAGATAAAAATTATAAAGAACATTTATTTTATCAGCAAGCTTGGTCTACAGTTGAACAGTTCTCATTACATAAACGTTCAAGCTAACACTAGATTCCAGATGGTTTTGGAAACTGTGTGAGAATTCTATATTGGATATAAGATCACTTTTGTATTAAAGTAAAGGCAATGATAAGAGTAAATGATATTTAATGATGCCTTCTATGGGCTAAAACTGTAGTAGGTACTTTATACATTTTTCAACAATCTTACAAACTATTATTATCAAAAAAACATTTCAGAAAACTACAGGATCTTAGAAGAAAATTGACTTGTCCAAGGAAGCCCTGGAAGTAAGAGGTAAATACAAAGATTTGTTCTCAGTTTCATGAATTACAATGTCCACAATTTTTTTTTTCTACCACCACAACTTTTTGCCTTAAAACCTCCAAGATCCTACGCTTCCAAAATATCATACCTCTTCAAAGAATACATCAAGGCAAGCATGAAATCTGACTTGCCTGAATATTAGGTGGAGATCTCAAGGGTTCCAATTGATATCAATAATTCTTATATTTTTACTCAAGTCCAAACTTTCACCTTGATGTGTTTTTTTCCTTAGGGAAGATAAGACTCTTGGTCAAATTGACTAGAAAATTAGATCCTTGCTGTCTCTGCCCTCCTAAGCATAAGCTCACAGAGCTTTGTGACCAACAAGACTCTGTATGCATCTGCTGCTACAAACCACATCTATCTCTCTTCTGTAGAGGTCATGTGGTTTATTGGCCCTGAGCTATGATTAACATGGCATTTGTCACCAACTTCTTCTCCTTCTGTTAGTCCTTATTTCTGAAAACAAATAGTTGATTTTGTTTACCAACATGTTTGGGGTATCAGTGGCT